>NC_048422.1:1645591-1672724 GCF_013103735.1 Etheostoma cragini
AGGCCACGTGCATCTCCCAGCTACAACTACTGTGCCTGTGTGTGGTATTCCGGCTTCAGGACGAATATGAGCCCTCACACTTCATACAAAGTTAAATTAACATTGATATGTTTTAATGTTCCATATCTGGTGTTTATGAAAGTCTTTTTCAAATTGAACACATCAACTAAGCTGCCGAAAAGGAAGATTAGAGCTCGTGCAAACAAGATCAACAGTTATTAGTCGTTTTTTTCTCTACTTTCATTCCCATTAATCTGTAAATTGACAATGATGTCAATTATATCATTGACTGCTTCATGCAGTATAGTAAGCAGGAGCTTAACGCTAGACAGAGGCAAGTTTTTGTTCACGCTTTAATTGTCTTCACAGAATTAACTCTGCACGTAAAAGTTTTATTAGAGGAAATTCTGTCTTTTCTTTGTTGGTTTTATTGGGTCTTCCCATTTTATTTGACACTGTACTGGCTCCAGAAAGCTACTATTTTTTATCACGGATGGCTTTCTAGTTGTACTTTGTTCCATTTCCTGACGAAGCCTAGCAAAGCTTGTGACAATGAGTTTGCGAGGATCCGAGGAGAGAAGGAGGGAAAGACAAAATGGTGAGGGTGGAATAAGGAGAGATGGATGGATTTCACTGGAGCGGAGACAGTATGTTTACGTCTATTAGAAAACTGCATTGATCAATTGATTCCCCTTTAATGCTGTAAATGACCTGCAATGAATTTTACTTAATGTCATATTAACAATAGTTGCACTGCAGTTGACTCCTAATCAGGTTCAATTTCTAAAATTCTTCTCCCTGGCAGGAGTATTCCAAAAGATCAAGTTCCAGTGATCTAAAATGCAGTTTGTGTGTGGATGAAAGGCCAAATATACAGACAAAAACTCCATTTAAAAGGATACTTGGTTTGTGGGTTTATTTTATGACTCCATTTTGCTTGAAATGTGGTTTATAACTAACTTGACTTTTTTTTTTTATTAGACTTTATTAATCCCACAAGGGGAAACTACACTTTACACTCTGTTGTTATTACAAACATTACACACAGCCCTGAATTACACACACATACACTAATGGAGAGGTGTCAGAGTTAGTTACAGCATTTGTAGAGGAAACACACTTTATATATGATTTTATTCATCGTGTTTGTACATTTCTTTCAACACTTATGATACAATTTGTCAATGTTTGTCACTTTTTTCTGACAATTTTAACACTACCTAACATTACCTTGTTATTAACTTTAGTCCTACAGTTGTTTATGGATTTTATGGTTAATAAACCTCATCTATAGGAAATTATACCTAACGTTTGAGTCAGAAAAGAAGAAATTAGGAATTATTTAGACTAAAATTAAAGGAAAGCAAATTTCAAAACCACTTCAATTTTTTTCAAATGCTATAAAATTGAAAAGACGCCCTCAAATTAATAAAAGTAGAGATTTTTACTTGCCAAAGAGCGTTGTGTGGAATCAATCATGTTATTTTGGGGAATTAAAAAGAACATTGATATAGGAAAACAGGTCAATTTGACCCGAGGACAACATGAGGGTTGAAGCTGTGGAGTTATGGAGTGTATACACTAAACGTAATTCACCACTAGATGAGGCTATTGTTTAGTTCTGGACACACATTTGGATTATCTTCTTATCACTCTTCATGGGAACTGGTTTGGCCTTCTACTCCATTTGCCAGCAGAGGGAAGCATCTTCCTCTTTAGCCACTGCCACCATAGCCTTCAGTAACCTTCTCATACATGACATGTACTGTAGGTTGAATGAATATTGTTACTATTTTTTTGTTTAAAAAAAAATTGCTTCTATCTGAAGACAATAACTTTACTTAATTTGACATGCTGTGAACGTGTTTTAGCCCAAAACACAGGATTCCTTAACAGTGTGTAGTTCATGAAATGTGAGGGGACGTTTTGACCCCTAATTTACATCGGATGCAGATCGGCTGCAGATCGGCTCCGCTGCATGTCAGCTCCATGCTCCGCTGTCCGTCCACACCCACCGGGTCCAGATTTGTTGTGGAACGGCTGCGGCCATGACTGACAGCTGAAGTCTCGAGGACCCACGAGATCTCGCAAATTCATCTAGAATTGATCCCCAAAAACAACAGTGGGTTTCCATCCAAAGGAGTATAGAGGAAACAACTCTGTGCTGTTTTCAAGGTGTAGTGCAGGGAGATATGATCCGCCCTGAGCGTAGTCTATTTTTCATGGTCTATGCACAGCTTCTATTATTGCCGGATGTTTTATTTTGTTTCTGTGCTCGACTTCCTGTCCCGCACTATCTGCTCTGTGGCGTCCGGGAAAAATAGTAGCTCTGCGTATCTGCTCCGGCGGTCTGCGGATCGCCGGACCTGGGACAGAGTCAGTGGAAGTACACAAGTTGACTTAAATGTGCATGACTTAAATGGAAACCTAATGGCTCCTCCGCCGGAAATTGGGGGTAAGGTTTCCTCCGTCAGTCTGATCTTCTTCCCCTCTCCGCTTGTTATGGCCAGTAGTGTTAAAGAAAGGGAAAAGAAAACTGTCCAAGAACACGGAAATGCTGGGGCAAAGGATGCTGATGTAGCCGGTTGGTGTGGTTTTATGAAAGAAAACACTGAAACAACAACTCAAACTACAAAACAACAACACACTCTAAAACATCATCATGACAATGCAGTGTAACAAAATCACATTGATTCTTAAAAGTTTTTAACATAAATCTGATGTAATACTGATGTTGACATGACTCATGCAAGAAAAATGTATCATCTAATGTTGAGTAATATTTATAGATTTTGGACAGTTAGAGACATATTTGGGATTTAAAGGACCCGCCACATTGATAACTCACTGGAAAGAAAGGATACTATCAGATATGTTACATCTCATGAACGAAAAATAAAAATCTGCAAATGGCTTAGAAAATTGTTGGAGTGTTTGAGGAGTCCACTGTCTGCCATTTACTGAATACCTGCAGGTACAGAACACTCTGAAGATACACTATAAGACTACATCTAGTTTATTAACATGTATCATGTGGATGCTCTGGCAGTGTTGTTGTCATTACTTAGAATTCCTCATGGGGGCGGCAGAAACTACGCACTATAGGTTTTAAAGTTATTGCAAAATGGTGGATATAAATAAATATATTTTAAAGTCAACCCCTTCTGTCTCCTGCTTCTAGTTATCATTGACTTTTACAATATTCAAAACTGCTAGAATTAACATTTCCATAATAAAGACAAAGCAATAGAACATGATCCCCAACTTTTTAGTTCCACTCAGCTTTTTCAGAGCTAATTATGCTCCGTTTTTGCTAGATGTGTAAAACTGCCAACTTTGCTAACAAGTTTGCTTTCACAATAAGTTTTTATTAATGTGTCAGTGGTGTGTTTACAGATTTTTTCTGCTGACTCAATTGACCAAAAGTAAGTAAATCAGCATCTTTGCCTTAACTTAATGTTTGACAGGAGAGGAATTGCAGAACGGTACTTCCATTAGCTGTTTAGGTTTAATTACTGTGTTAACTAGCATTTTAGTTAGCAATAATTGGTCCGTGCCTATGTTATATCCTGACATGTACCTACACTTTCTGTCTCTGCTGATTGGGAATGATTCAGATTTCGCTTGCACAGCTACCAGAAGACTTACAACTTTCAGACAGGTGGCTCACCGGAATGGTGATGGCTAATGGACGTCACTGGTCAGAGTAAGTGATCTGTTGGTCCATTTCTTTAACTGTCTATGGTTGGTAGGAAATGAATGGAAAAGGGAAAACTCATCAATGAAGCCCAGACGCTGTCTGTGATGAATAACTGCAGACTACAATGCTAAAATAATATCAAGTCAGCTACCCAACCGGTAGCTACAGCTAACGATAGCTAGTAAACCGCAAAAAACTATTCTGCCTTACGAATACGATAAAAGCAGCAGCATACCCTAGTTGTTGCCTTTCTGCCTATCTTATGTACAAACTTTTGCCTGCCTACACAGTATAAATAGTGACCTTTTCCCAGAATACTGATGGTTCTGTGGTGTTGGAATTTCTGTTTGAATGCCTAACCCGTAGGAGCATCAATTGATGAGGGTCAAATGAGGCACATCAGTTATCCCTTTCAGTGTGTTTGACCCTGGAAAAAACCTAAGTGTGTGCATGGCTTCATGCTAATAGAAGCACAGCAAGTGAGAAAACAGGGGCTTTTTGGGGTTACAGTAAAAGTTCCAAGATGAAAAACAAAAAGACAGACAGGGTACGTTTGAAGACAAAGGAAAAGAAGAAAAAAAACTTTCAGAAAACAGAAAGTTATTGAGGCAGAAAGACAGAGAGCAAGAGAGCTGGAAGGGCAGAGCATCAGCCAAACAACAGAAAGGAAGAGATGAGTCAGAGGCCGAGAGACAAAGGCACTGAGTGATAGTCGGCTCACATCGCTGGTGTGGTTCAACATGTTTCCTGTCAGTGATAATAATAGCGCCATGTGTTCCTCTCTGCGAGAAGCGTGGGAGGAGGAGCAGGGCTGTGACACGTGGGAGGGCCGCTTGATACTGTCACTACAGGGGAAACAGCAACATCCTCTTTAACACACACTTACGTGCAACTCGTACTCACAAATAGACACACTGGCTCTCTGCACACAAGCATTTATTTTTATGCAGCTTCTTTGGAATCCCAGAATGCTCAATGCTTTTTTCTAAAATGCACACGTCAATTAAAAAACCAATACACAATAGCAGGGTAGAAAGACTGTAAAGGAGTTGTTAAATGTTTTGTGTGGTTCACAGTCACAGGAGAGGTATAAATGGGTAATTGTGGGTTTAGAACAAGTTTATATTCAGGTCCGTCTGTTCTGAAGGCCACCACGTACAACACCATCTGTGGTCACCACAGATAAAGTCTTGTGACACGTTTGCAGTGGTAGCAGGTTAAGCAAGTCAAAAATGAAAGATAATGGTTGTACCACAAGACACCATAGTGAGAAGAGAAACAAAACCAAAAAAACAACGCACAATAAAAACATATGGAGGACAGTGAACAGTGGTGAACCATGACATTCATAATTTCAGTGTTCCTGAGGCTATCAGCTGTCAGTACAACTGTGTACATAGCTGTGTGTTGTGATGTTTGTTAAGATCAAAAATGAACCTTCATAATGAACTAGAGCCCGACCGATAAAGGATTTTTAAGGTTGATACCGATACAAATATTTGGTTATTTAACAATCGGAAATACCGATATATCGACATTTTATTTGTAGTTATTTCTGAGTTCTCACTAAAATAATCTCATAATAATTTGTTTTATTGTCACATCATAACAGAGGAACATTAAAATAAATTAAAGTTCTTATAAATAATATGTATAAAAATACAAACTTAAGATATGAAACAAAGTCCTTTAAACAAAAAGACAATAACCCAAAATATTTAGTGTTACCAACAGGAACGTTTGTAGAGCGCCCTCTGGTGGACAAACTCTGTAACGACAACATTCATAACATGGGTGATCTTGATTTATTAAATAGTCATGTATCCAAATCATTTATTTGTCATGATAAATGGTTCCGATGAATGAATATTTTTTTTAAAAGCCTTATATCGGCCGATAATATCAGCCCGCCGATATAATCCCTCGGGCTCTATAGAGAACCCACGGCTAACTTCTGGTTAAATTAACCAAACAACCAAAGCAACCTTAAAATCTGGATCTTGGACTGGTTCGAGGTGACAATTCATGTATCTGTATAAAAATGCATTTCAATTCAATTTTATTGTGTCAAATCAAGGAGTTATCTCAAGACTCTTTACAGATAGAGTAGGTCTAGAACACACTCTGTAATATACAAGGACCCAGCAATTTTTTTATTTCCCTCAAGAGCAAGCATTATATGCGACAGTGGCGAGGAAAAACCTCGGGGGTAGAGAAAAACTTTCTTTAAGGAAGAAACCTGGGACAGACCTGACAGGGCCGGTTGGGGGTGTGATGTACAATGGTAATAATAGTCACAATAAAGATAATGGAACTATGACTAGACATACTAGTTGTTGTAGTAGTTCAAGGCATAGCAGGGCGTTACGTAGCAGGGTCAGAATCAGTGATTGAGATATAGAGCTAAAGTCCTGACATCACTTCCTGTAAAAGCTTGGTTCCACTCGCATGTGTAACTCAGTGCAATCTCTCATTCAGCATTAGTACATGGTAAGCAAAGAAAAAACTACTAAGTCCATGGAAATTCACCACCTAAACAGCCCAGATAAAATACAACCCAATAAAAAATCCAGTAACATACACAAAAATTTATGATAAGTAAGTCAGTCCTTCTTTGGTCCTTCAACAATGAAAATGCAACACAATTGACCTTGTTTGTCAATGTAAATGTTTTGTGAATATCATTATTAAAATATATATTATGAGAATCATCCTGTGTCATGTCTATTCTTTTTATTACTATAAATCCCATGAAAAGATTTCCTAATGATTCATTAATACAGTAACACACACAGTCTGTTCATCAGTAATCATCAGTCCATGAATCACACACATCGGACAGATCGATAAAGGCTTTAATGGTGATAATTTCACTCCGCAGGCATTTTTGAATTAGTTCTTCAAGTACAATAAGTCAAAAGTTCCGTGGTTATTTTGGTGCTTTGTTTATGAGGAAACACACATTTACATGTGCATATTTGAGCATGTCTCCCCCCACCCACAGAAATGACCTTCAAACAACTAAGTCAGGACTATAAAAAAAATTTAAATTTGAAAACCACTTGTGAAACTGATTCAGACGTCATTTTTAACAAACATGTGAAAAGGCCTGAGAAGTGAAGGTATTTTTAAAAACATGCTGTCAATTTTTCCTTTACTCCATCCTTGACCGTTAATTCTGGTTCAAAAGAGCACAATGATGCTTACTAAAATGGATCAACTTTCCATTCAATTTTTTACTTGTCTTTCTTGAACTTAATTCATCTGAAAGACTTTTAGTTGAGAACTGTTAAATGTTGTTTATGGGAAGATTTAGTGACTTGTCTGTGTAGCTCTCATAAATTGTTCACTCATCCATATTAATAGAAACATTGATAAACATATTCTATGTCTGTCTGAATAAACAAGCGACTTTTATCCTCGGATTACACAAACATAAACAGGCAGATAGATTGATGTTCTTAGTTTAGTAATGATAATTTATGTAATATTTTTTGGAAGATGTGACCAGGTATGTGCGCACACAAAACAAAAGCGTCCCAAGCACTGATCCCTGTGGAATTCCGTGTATAACTATAGAACTGGAAGATAAAGCATTATTATGTACAAATTTAATGATTTATAGGGGGTTTATTAAATGGGTTTGTTCTCATGTTTTGTTCAGTCTGTGTACAGTAAGTTGATGTACAACATTGAATTGTATAACATGAAGTATTGTAAGGTGACAAAGTAAAAATACTTTGTTATTGTAAGTAGATGATAATTTATGTAATATGTTTTGGAAGATGTGACCAGGTGTGTGGACACACAAAACAAAAGCGTCCCAAGTACTGATCCCTGTGGAACCACATTTCCTCTTAGCATGATCATTACTTCGTGACTGCCAAATAGTGTGTTAAGACTGCAAATAAGCAGGTTTGGTGAATCATAGATTGCATCTTAATGTGCACGCCGTTCAAATTTGTGTTTAGTGCCGGTTTGTTGCCAAGTGCTAACTCCATAGACCAAAACTAAAGAAGAACAAGAGGAAGTATAATAACTGATAACCTCATGGAAGCGTCTGGTGCAGGCTCTGCGCCAACATAAAACAACATAAGTAAATAACATGAGTACATGTAATATTGAAAAATTACCTTTGATAGTTAAATAAAGTATAACACAATATACTTAATAAGATTTGTACTCAAGTAATATTCTAAAAGATGACTAACTTCTACCAAACTCTTTTTCTTGTATGATAGTTGCGCTTTTACTCAAGGATTGCTTTCAAGCCTTTGTTGGTCAGTTCTGGAACAATATTGCATGCAAATATGTGCCCTGATTAGGAAAGCTGTACCTTCTACTGTCAGTGTTTTGATTCTGAGTGATCTGTCAGCACTTTAGCTCTCTTTTTCCTGTATTTCTCTTGTTTTGGTGTGTAAACAGGGAGGGATTGTGAAGGAGGTATGTGTAGTGTACTTTTCTGTATTTTGTCATCTCAACCAATGTTTTGCACTTTTGCTTGAATAAAACAAAAATGTGCAAAAAGTGTTGCTTTTAAGTGGTCAAGTATTACTTTATACAATACTGGTAACTTCTTCAAACTGTTTCTGTTAATTTACATACTGAAGAGCTGAAGGAAGCAAATTCATTCATATTTAACAATAACCCTGGTTTACTGTTAAGTCTAGTGTAGTACCACTATATTGTAATTCTTAGCCTATGTATATATTTTATAGGTATTGCTGTTGTTGTGCTGCTTCAGCAACATAATTAAGGTTAATCTTATTTTTCAGGACATTTCCACAATCTCCTTGGAGACTGCTAGTGTCCACCCCTTGCCTAGTGTGAGGAGTCTTGCTAGATTCTTTTGGAGGTGGGTGTTGCCCCTCTCCTCAACCCTTGCAAACTGGATGGAATGTGTGATTAGGGTGAGGGAGCTGCGGTTTGCTTCCTGCATGCATGTCTCCACCACCTCAGCAAGCTCCTTCAGCACCAGGTCATGCCTCCACCTGTAGCGCCCTTGTGCTAAAGCTGGATTCTTGCTTTGGCGGCATCACACAAGAGGCAAGATTCCTCATTAACCATCCAAAGGTGGAGGTTGCGGAGGCAAGGTAAGGTGTCACATGCTGCGAAAACTTAGCCTAGCCTGGGGAGTCTTCCACAGGTCAGACATTGGTCTGTCTAGAAGGTCTTCCCATGACAGCCCATTTCCCTGCTAGCCCTGGGACTGCGCTTTGATGGTGAGTATCCTATGCTCAACTCTCGTCACTTCTGCTGCCACCATGGCATTCCTCTCTTATATAGATATATATATTATACAAAGCCAGTCCCTAAACATGTGAGAAACCAGAGCAGTTCATACCCATCAGTTCTCCTACCTTGAGTACCTTTAACATACCACCCACCTTCACACATACCGACCACATGTTTGCACGTACACCCACCCACACCTTTTCAATGTCTATCTCCCGGAGTCCCTTTTTCAGAAGAAAACTGCAACATGCAAATCAGTTATTGCATGGTAACTCCCACACAGGAATATTTCAAAGCAGAAAGCAATCTTTAAATATTGTTTAACCAAATCTAAGAAACCTTGACCCGTTACCAGTGGTGCCAATATGCATGTAACTCGCAAAACAGGAAGTAAGTGGTGGTAGACACTGACCTTATTCCCATGGCAGTCGATATGAACACTCAGAGTGGGAAACTAGAACAATAGCTTTGGGGATTTCATGTTGACATGACAGTTAACAGAATACGTACAGTAGCTATATCTGCAATAACTGAGGTGACATCTTCACTGTGGCAAATGTCCACATGGTTGGGACACTGTATCATATTATTATGATGGGCTCTTATAATAAACCTTAAAACTGTATTGGTTGACAGACTAGCAAAATAGACTAATCAAAAGCTTGTTAGGTCTTTTTTTTACAGCAGACATTTTGACTTGCTGATAGTAGGAAAAGCACAGGTGTTACTAATAACGTTAACGAAGGCTCCATTTTATTCAGATGTCCCAGTAAACAGTAGGTATCGTCTGCATATTTGAAATTTCCCTGAGTGAGGACGAAAGTAGGTCCAAGTGTGCACACGCTTGCTTTCCCATCGAAGCCCATTGCCACAAAGACGCTTGTGGGTTATCTATGAGGTTCATATAGTGGCTGGTAGGTATAACTGCACAGCTGAAGAGAATTATAATGATGGTTGTAATTCCATGTGCTGTGTTTACTTTGGTCGGTCAGGCTGGCTCTGCTGTGTAGCTGGGATGCTATTTTTGAAATGGAGGAAGGAAAATTAAACAGCTCACAAACCACAACATTTTAAAGGGATCATCAGTAGTGCCATATATTTGCTATTATAACACCTCTGTGACAGTAGGTGAGATTATGAATACCATTTTGAAGGGTGCTTTGCTCTTACTTTGCCATTTTTATTATCCTCTTTTAATTGCTCCGACATTTCTGAAACAGCTGTGGTCACCATGCTTTATGGGCGTGTCTATGGTTTTCTCTAAAAGTCTCTGGCTTTCTTTTAATCCACACAGCTACAGAAGGCACAAGTTCAAACCCAGCAAGTCTGTATCCCCACATCTTGGCTCATCCGAGCAAAGGTATTTAAATCTCTCATTTTGGCTTCAAATCAGTGCGTGTGCTGTTAAATATGTGTTCGCTCTGTGTCCACAGACACTAGCTCTACTTTTTGTTAAGAAGAGAGTTCGTCGCACAATTATCCAAGTTCTTCAAGCGACAGAGTTGATGCAGGCAGGCAGACAAGCTGCAGTGGAGGAGAACTTAATTGCATTTACTGTAGTTTCCATACAGTCAGTGTGCGCTGACAAAGACAAGCCACAGTCCATATATTCTTCCTGTCAAGTGATTGATGTTCAAATTTGGCTAAAGAAGGATGTGTCTGCCTTTTTACACAAAAAAAGCAAGATTTATGTTCAACACAACCAGTTATTGGGAGTCCTACATTGATTTGCAGATGATTGTTTTACAGTTCAGAGTCACATTTCTTACGTCGACACCACTACCACAACAATACGAATGTTCTCAATGTCAAGTATAGCCCCTTCAAATTTAAAAAGCTTGTTTCCTGTTTTTTTTTTCTTTCTCAAAAGGGAACAAAAGAAGTGAGTTATACAGTATTTCAGAGTAGAACACCAAAAATCCATGCTAGGAATAGTTCACATCCATGCCCTCCAGTAGATGAACTAGACAGATTTTGATGACCTCATGACGCTGTAGTGCCAAGTTCAGGGCAAAATCTACATTTTTGATCGTGCGTGGGTGTCTGCATCCGTGCGTCCGTCCATCCAGGGAGGAAACGTTTGAATGAGTCTGGGATGTGTGCAGCTCCTGTGCTTCCATTCATCCCAAACTCTGCTGCTCTCTGATTAGCATCTCTGGCTCATGAACCTCTGCAGAGTTGAGGATGAGGAACTTTTTTATTTTCTTCAAATAAAACATCCAAAAACCGGACTGTTCTTTAGAGCAAGTACAGGATCACAAGTCACAAGTGATTTCTTACTAATGTTGGTGTTCCTGCATGGTCTCCCAGCATATTAACCGTGATCTTATCACGAAAACGATGACATAAGGAGAAGTTAATGTGACCTGTGGAAAGTACAGTGGTGCAATGTAACTAAGTACATTTAGCTCACCTACTTTTTTTTTCTTTTACTGCCCTGTAACTTTGGTTTTGTTTTCATATTTTGGATTGTTTTTATGTAAAGCATTCTAAATTGCCCTGTTGCTGAAATGTGCTATACCAAAGTACTGTTCTTAAGTACAGTCTTGAGGTACTTGTACTTGAATCTTTTGTTTTCATGCCACTTTCTTTTTGCTGTCTTCTTGTTTATTCATGATACAATTGCTGACCAGGTGCTAGGAGTGGTCCGTCGACAGTGTAAAGGGGAAGTTAGTCATGATGTTCTGGCTGCAGTCATACAGCCAGCGAAAGTTGATACATGTACACATACATGTGTTCACAGTTTTGTCATTTCTGGTAAAGATTCAAGCAGCCTGAATCAAAATGCTGCACAAAGGTTAATATATCACCAAAGAGCAGTTTGTCAGCCTGTGTGTACTTGCATGAGAGCTGCAGCCAGTATCTCTTGTGGTTGAAGGGAGGGTGTCGTGACACTTTGTACAGTAGCTCTGAAGCAACACGCCAGGAAGTGAACTGGGCTGAAGTGGAGTTCTGCAGGGCTCAAGCCCCTGATGACACAAACACAGACAGAGGAGCTACGCAGCTGACACAGCACCCCATGGGTGAGTTTAATCTAATCATTTTAACAAGACTTTATCCAATATGTGTGCTTTTATTTTCTATGTGAACGGATAGCTGCATTGTTGCAGTTTTTTTTTAACAGTTGCTGTGTGTAGCACTCTCTCTTCCAACTCACACTCTACAGATACAAGATGTTTGCTGTTATATTTCATATTCTGTTTTTGTCGGTTTTGATGGACTAATACAAGAAAAGCTACACCAATGAAATTAGTGCAATTTCTTTCAAACGTATGAATAGTTTCATCTCATGTAATGCATAACAGGGGAAAACTGCCTTTCCGCACTGCATAGCCCTGTCTGCCTAGTTGCTTTACCGTTCAAGGTTTTTTCCAACCTACTTAACATGAAAATCCATAGCGGCTGTGTTCCTATGGTCCAAATAGAGCTAGGTTACAGTAGCTTGAAATAGCACTTTTTTGGGTTGTGGAAAGGTTATTAAAAAAATAATAGGAGCATCTAAACCCTTCTCGTTTTAAGCATCAATCTTAATACAGCCCCACGCTTTGGCAGACTAACCGCGCCTAGGTGGCTAACATATGACTGGATAATCACTAATGAACAGGTTTATTTTTGACACTCAGATTATTTTATATTTTTGAGGACATGCAATACTTTGATATGTATTGATGTGACAAAATACCCTCATTTATACAGTTGATATAGATCTGTAAAGCGTGTTTGATGCCATGCTGAGTTATGCAGGTGGTAGCACTGGGGACACGGTGTGTGTGTGTGTGTGTGTGTGTGTGTGTGTTAGTGTGTGTGTTGATATGTTTTTCACTCTTTAATGGCTTTTTATTGGGTAGTTTGTGGTAAGAAGATAATAAAATCAAGTTTACTCTTGTTTAGAGACAACTTCACACGACATCTGGTTTCTATGAAGCCATGCAGCCGTGGTTCTGTTGTTGTCTCCTTTATAAAAATGGATGTCATATGCTTTTATGGCATGTAGGCCTTTTTTCTATATGTAAATGTTAAGTGGTAAAATATATTTAGAGCTGGACTGAACTCATTAAACTCTACTGCACTAATAAAAAGGAGTTGATCATGTCATAAACCCTAGAACTGTTCTTAATACCAAAGAGTTCTGAATATATATGTTCATTTTGGCCTTTGGGAACAGTATGTGCAACAAAACAATCCAAGAAATCCATGAAAAATGCCTTATGGAAACAGTAAAATTTGATTTTGAATTTCATGAATATCGACTCAAAGGAAATGCGTTCAGATAATTGGATTTTATCTTGATTGATATATGGCTTGTGATAAACGCTGATGGAAACGTTATATGCCGATTAAATAATGAATTGGGATTAAGTTTTAGGTCATTTTATGGTTGCAACCCGCCAAAAAAAACGAAGAAGAAGAAGTTTTACTTAATTTCCGCCCGACAAAGACAGATGGAAGTGGACGAACGAGGAGACGAGAGACTTATGAATTTAATTTAACATTAACTCGTGAAGGAAATGGCTGACAAAGGTTGGGACATGCCGGGGGACGTCCTGCCGAGTCAATGGAAGACACTCAAACAGCGAGACAAAAAAAGGAAAGGTGGAGTCTGCGTTTCAGGAGAAGGATTGTTGACATTTGAACTCAACACTGAAGCCAATCAGCCCCAGATTTAGATTTAGTGTCCTTTTCCCACCAATGGCTTTTCTATGTATGCCTCCATAGCCTCTTCCTGTCATTTGCCCAAACATCGAAGGAACATGGGTGATGTCACCCATTGGTTTTGTGGACTGCCGTTTTGGAGGCAGCAGTTTGCCCTTTTTGTTGTTTTTTGGAGCCAGAAGTGACCATTGTCACTCCCCGATATAAGTCAAGTGCAGATTTGAGTCATGTATGCATCACATTGCGAAGAGTGAATATGTGAGCTGTGCATGCATCGTTTTGCGTACAAGATAGTAGCATACAAGATGCTAACGAGAGACTTCTGTAATGTCAATACAGTAAAAATGGACCTACTTAACCAAGTTGGTTCACTTCTGGCTACAAGTTAGCATCAAACACAACAAAGGCTGTCAGTTGAATGGCGTTTTCAGCCAACGTTAGCAGTCAAACAACCATAGATAGCAACAACGTTTTGGCAATGACTGCTAGCTTAGGTACAAGCTAGCACTCAAGCACAACAAAGGCTGTCAGAGGAATGGCGTTTTGCGCTAACGTTTGCAGTCAAACAACTATAGACACCTACAACGTTTCGGAAATGACTGCTAGCTTAGCTACAAGCTAGCAAGACAACACAGCAAAGGCTGTCAGTTGAATGGTGTTTTAAGCTAACGTTAGCAACCATAGATAGCTGAGACGTTTTTGAAATGATGACCGTTTAAATCTGAGCATGCGCTTTGCAAATCTGCTCTCCTCTTACATCGGGGAGTGGCAGCCATATTTGGACAAAATGGCACAGCTTATGAAGACATGTCTAAATCCGTAGAGTGTTTTTTCAATGGCTCTACTTGGGAGTTGGTTAAATTATACCCTTCTGACGCCAGTAATCCAGCAGAGTTGTAGCCAAGAGACCAGCTAACACAAGCACAAGCTAGCTGGTTTGGTTGGAAGAAATCTTCAGACATTTCTAGGTGACCACAATGTTCCAATTAACTTTGATAAAGTGAAAACACAAAGTAATAGGGTCAAAGTTAAAGATGAAAGCATGGACGGTAGTAGTAAGCAGTCACTTAATTAATTGGATACAGTACGGGCAATAACCTGATGCATGAAGAGTTTTTCTCGGTTTTGCTTTGACTCAGTATGTTTATGTTGCTTGCCAACAAAGAAAGGTCTTGTGGTTTGAGACTGGGCGGATGACGCGCTGTAATCAGAATCCGTTTGTCCAATATGACTATCATAAGTCACATCACACACTTCTTTGTGTCTCTGCTGTGAGTTACAGCACTGTGGTGAAAATGTTCTTAGTGGGCTGATACTGTATGTAGCATATGTTAATTAAATCTTCTCTGAACATCATCATTTTGATCAATGTTCAACAGCAGTGGCATTTCCTGTGGTTAGCCAGCATGCTTAACAGTAATTGAAGTAGCACGCTCAAAAGTTACATTCCAAAACAACTGTAGCCCGAGGTCCTTTCTGCGTCATTGATTTCCTGAAAAAAAAAAGAAAATTCCAACAATGTTGCCATAAATTGCTGGTTTGGGCATTGTAGTTTCCTCTTTTGATCTGAATAATAACCACTCCAGACTTGACTTACATTAAGGAGATGTGAAAGTTAAAAAAAAATTGGGAAAATAACCCACAGGCAGATCCACCTCCTCCATCTCAAGTATTAATCTGAAAGAGGCGGCATACTCAAAATACTACAAAAAATGAAGTAATTGCCTAACTATGTTTTTTTTAAAGCCACATGCTCAGCCGGACCTGCTTTCAAAACAGAGAAAAGAAAAGCTTGAATTACACAAAAACAAACACACAAATACTATGGAATCCAACTGGAACAGGATGGTTAACCCTCCTGTTGTCCTCTGGTCAATTTGACCCGTTTTCCTATACCAATGTTCTTTTTAACGCTCTTTGGCAAGTACAAAACCTCTACAAACCTCTACTTTCATTCATTTTGGGGTGTCTTATTCAATTTTATAGCATTTGAAAAAAAAGTTGACATATTCCAGTCTGGGATTTTCCATTAACATTCCTTAAATTTTAGTCTAAATAATTCCTAATTTCTACTTTTCTTACTCAAACCATTAGTTATAATTTCCTATAAATTAGGTTTATTGACCATAAATTCCAAAAATAACTCTAAAACTAATCAATAATTTTTGATTATGTAGGGTTGAAAACGTCAAAAAAGAGTGACAAACAATGAAAGAAAGCGACAAAAGGGTTGAAAAAGGGACAAAAACTTAGAAACATGGATAAAAAAAGCCAACAAAAGTGTTGATTTCCAATTTGACGGGAAGACAACACGAGGGTTAAGAGAGGATGGAGAACGTTCTGGGCACAGGCTTCCTATTTAGCATTTACCGATCAAGCTTCTGTTTGGTCAACCGCCTCGAGAAAAAACAGCAAAGGCTTTTGCAGACTTGCATTTGACCAAGTTGACTATCAGCCAGGTGCAAAACAAACTGAAACTGTGTGTGGTCGCTCAAGATGATCATGCTACCATAGACCACATCATCAAGATGAAATACTGTAACACTTTAACTGGAAATGAATGTGTGCCTCTTGGATTTGGAGTTTGACCCTAATAAAAAGGTACACTTGTGACATTTCACACGTCATCATTGTATATTTAAACACAATTTCATGAGGTACAATGATCATATACAGGCCGCAGGAAATGGGGAACCCCAAACAAGCTGCTAAAAGCCTTTCGGAGGAGGCCAAAAACTCAATTTACCATAGACACAATGAAGAAATTTATAGAAGAAAAAATGTAACAATATATATATATGTATACATATAGTATATATTATAGTATTACAACTGGTGCCAGTTGGCAGTGACCCCAAAACTGGGAGAGTGGCTCCAGCAGATTCCAGGTGAAACATCAGAGGTCTCTGTCCAGAAGAGTGCACTCCTAGGAACAGCTAAGAAACTGCGCAGAACCCTCAAACTCCCAGGCCTCTGGTAGAGGACCCGAGCTTGAGGATGACACAATGGGTGAGAGGGGGGATTTTATTAATTATTATATATATAGGGAAAGGGAAGTTTGGGGTCCTCTGCTGGAGCTGCTGCCCCTGCAACCCGATACCGGACCTACATAGTACACGATGATGCATGTGGATTTGGATACACATACATAATCATGTAAAAGACCACAAGATGCCTCACATTGTATGGGGCAATTGTAAGGCACCTCAATCCCGATAAATACCCTCTTGACAGACATAAGGTTTGGCATGAGACACCTAAGTGGACTTTCTTTTCTACTTGTGTGTTTCCATTACATAGTTGTGTTCAGATGAACTGATGAATCACACTGAAAAGACGCTGACATTTAAAGTAACAATTGATTTCCAGGGTCAAATTACATCATGAGGATTCTCTACCACCCATTCTAATGCTGTATGGTGCCTGCTTAGATCAGTGTTGCTGAGTACGGAGGACTGTATGCTAAGGGATACAGACTCTTTATCTTAAACCTGGCAATGGTACCGAGCAGCAGCAGAAACAGTAACATGAGAACCTTGTTACTGTTTTATTGTAACATCTCAATTTTATTGTAACATCTCAAATTTAGCTGAGGCAGTGGTTAGAGGTCAAAAAGTTAGACTTTGTGCTGTTGAGTTGTTCATTGTAGTTTACAACAGAGGTAAGATCACATTGTACAAAGCAGCAACTAAATGAGTTGCTTTACAAAATTGCAAATGCTGTGGCATGCACACACACACACACACAAACACAGACACACACATGTTAATGTCCATATTTATTTAGCCTGTAAAATACTTTGTGACTCTGGTTGTAATAAGTGCTTTACAAATGAACTTTAACGACTTACTTATAGTAAGCACAATGTCCATTTAGGTCATTAAAACTCAGTTTGTCTCAGAGATTCTTCGTGTTGGAAGTCTGCTAGGAATTGGGTGTTACACCACTGGTCTGTCAGCCTCATGACCAGTGGTGGAAGACGTATTTAGATCCTTTACTACAGTAAAGGTACTAAAACCACTCTGTAAAAATACTTGAGGCCCTGCTCATTGACATGCATACACGTGACTCACTGTAACACCCACATGGCTATTTTAGTTCCAGATTTACGGGGGTTGCAAAAGCATGCATTGCACCCTGTGTTTAAAATTTCTCAATTTAAATGTTGTAAATAAATGCTAAGTGTAGCGCGGTATGTTTGGGCGCAAAGACTGCATGGGGGTTTCCATGCTCAGCCTCTATTTTGGTCTGTGTACACTATGTATGTGCACCAGCGACCAACAGGACTGGGCAAAGGTGAACATACAGTAGAACAGCAGGTTTTGTGTAGAGCCCGACCGATAAAGGATTTTTAAGGCCTATACCAATACAAATATTTGGTTATTTAAAAATCTGATATTCCAATGTATTGGCCGATACATATTTTAAAAAAAATAATCAGACAAAACATAAATAGATTTCCCTAACATTAGTTATTTGTAGTTATTTATGAGTTAATAATATGCTAATAATTTGTTTTATTGTCACAACAGAACAGAGGAACATCAAAATATATTAAAGTTCTGATAAATGAAATGTACAAAAATGCAAACTTAAGATATGAAACTTAAGGTCCTTTGAACAAAAAACACATTAACAACAATAAAATAATCAGTGTTGCCAACAGGGACGTTGTAGAGCGTCATCTGGTGGACAGACTATGCAACACTAACAGGGACGTTGTAGAGCGTCCTCTGGTGGACAGACTATGCAACGCCAACACTAACAGGGACGTTGTAGAGCGTCCTCTGGTGGACAAACTATGTAACGCCATCACTAACAGGGACGTTGTAGAGCGTCCTCTGGTGGACAAACTATGTAACGCCATCACTAACAGGGACGTTGTAGAGCGTCCTCTGGTGGACAAACTATGTAACGTCATCACTAACAGGGACGTTGTAGAGCGTCCTCTGGTGGACAGACTAGGCAGCGCCATCACTAGCAGGGACGTTGTAGAGCGTCCTCTGGTGGACAAACTATGCAACAACATCACTAACAGGGACATTGTATAGTGTCCTCTGGTGGACAGACTATGCAACGCCAACAATAACAAATCTTGGTTTTATGAATCATGTTTTCATACTAATCATACACGTTACACAGTGAATCTTGAGGATAAACTTTATCTGTGGGCCTTAGCTTTAGACCAGTCCGCCTATCGTCAAGGTTTTTTTCACATATAGGCCAATATAATTTAGCTAATAATGTTTTGGATTCATGTTAAGACACGTTAGTGTTTGAATTTAGTTTTTGTTTTTTTCAAAAATTATATTTGGTGCCAACTGTTCTAGTGCAAGATATGAACAAAAAGTCCTAATTATAACTTAGTCAAATGTAGCGTTACAAAAACCTCATAAGTCATGATTTAACCCCCATGTTGGCTTCCCGTCAAAATTTAAAATCAATGCTTTTTGATGCTTTTTAATTAATGTTTAACTGATTACTGTTTATGTTTTTTTCAATGTTTGTCACTTTTTTGACATTTTCAACACTATTAACTTCTGTATTACAGTTAATTTTGGAATTTATGGGCAATTAACCTAATTTATAGGAAATTATACCTAATGTTTGCATTAGAAAAGCAGAAATTGGGAATTATTTAGAATAAAAATTAAAGGAGTGTATGTTGATGGATAATCACAGACTGGAATATGTCAACTTGTACTCAATACTATTTCAAAACCACTTCAATTTTTGTTAAAATGCTATACAATTTAATAATACCCCCCAAAATGAATGAAAGTAGAGATTTATATTTTCAAAGAGCGTTGTGTGGAATCAATCATGTTAGATTGGGGAATTAAAAAGAACATTGACATAGCAAAATGGGTCAGTTTGACCAGAGGACAACATGAGGGCTAAAAGAACTAGATGAACCTGACCTTAGGTTTTCTGGGAGTTTTTTCAGTTATGTGGTTAAGTGCTAAGTGCTTTATAGTTTGGAATCTGGAGACAGAAAGTGGACCCGTCCCAGACCACCGGAGGAAAAACAGAAAAAAACAGGAAGCTACAGTTGGGGGAAATTCAATACCAACTGTTTTTCTCCCACTTCCCAACTCTACAGAATGTGTTTTTAGCTGCAATAGGAATATAAGATCTATATGGTGCATAGAAGATGTAAAGTGTGTATGAGGACAAGGGCACAGGCTAGTCTAGGCCACTTGTAGTACACATTAACAGCTATGTTTCAGATTATTTAGATATTTAGATATACTGTGTGTGTGTGTGTGTGTGTGTGTGTTTGTGTACTTAACCTCTGTATTGTTCCATCTAAGGGGATGGAAAGTCCCAAAGCCTCTTTCTCAGGTCCTGTGTGTCCGAGTTTGCCAGGCGTGTGTGTACGTGTGTGTGTGTGTGTGTGTGTGTGTGTGTGTGTGTGTGTGTAGCGGTGTGGGTTGTTTCCGGCAGCCAACCACACACTAGTGCTGAGAAAGCAGGAAGGAACTTGTTGCAGCCAGTGGACCAATGAGAAGCCTAGGCTTGAGGAGGAGGCCCCTTCAGGGAAACCACTGGTATTGTACCAGGGGTTCAGAGCTCCAACAGACTTCCCAACCAACACGACTGATTGTTCTATCTCTCCGTCTATTCTAAGTCACTCTTTTACGCCATCTTTTCTTTCATTTATCTGTATCCTTGGTTTGTCCTTCCAAATCGAACCATCACTTAAATCTTGAATCCGTGTCTCCGTACCATTCTGCCCTCCATCCAACCGTGCATCCGTCCTCCGTCGGTCCACGCGGTTGAAAAGTATGGTGGTGCATTGCGCCGTGCTGCCGCCCTCGTATCCGCCGACATGTCCGCCCTGTCCGTGAGGAAGAGTAAGTCGTTTGCGCGGAGCTCCAAGCCCAGCACCAGGACATGTATTCGGGATCACAGGGACGGCATGTAAGTTCACGCTCTGTCTTCGTTTTACGTGATCCCGGCACGCTTTGTGTCTTTTGCTTCATCTTTTGTCGTCCACCTGGTCTCGGCTGTTGGCTTTTTGTGACTAATTGTTTGGATGTGGTCCCAGATAAGATGACTCAAGGTTGTCCTTAGATGTCTTGGTTTAGGAACCAGGGTTATGATCACACTGGTTTGCGGGAGCAAAGGGACATCATGTCGGTTGGGATACCTTCTGGTTTTAGATATCTGGAATTAAAGAGTTCTTTTTATCAACTTGGGTATGAAGTGTGCTTTGCAAAGCCATCATCTGTATTGTTATTGTTACAAGAGATCAATGAAGCAACTCTGGGGTTTCCTGTGTTTGTGTGTGAAACCTGCAAAATGCTACTTTGAGAATATTCTCATTGAAGTAATTTTTAGTCCACGCATTAATCTTTTATCCATGTCTCTTTTTATTTTTTTTTGCTGATGCTGTTAACCTGAAATTGTTGATTGGATGGCTGATGTTTCTATCATAGCATCGTTCAGTCTCCGGTATTGGCAACAACTGAAGCCTGATAGGAAGCCGTACGTGTTTTCTCATGGCCCATTGGAAGTAGTGGCATTATGACAGCTTCCCATTGCCTTGCCTTGTCCATTATCTACACTCTCTGTCTCTCTGCAGCCAAGCAGTATGACCCACTGGAGAAAAACTAGGGGGAAGTCCTCATTTTGAATAAGCAGAGTTGTAGACTTGAGACTTGGTGACTTGGACTTGAGTCGACTGGAGTCACCGTTTTGATGGCTTGCAACTGTTGTAATTTAAAAAGTGAAAAACAATGTTCTGGAGACAATGTATTTCTGTTTTATGTAGGCCTGTGTTCTGCAGTCAGATTGATCCAATACTGATATATTCCCCGACTTAACACAAGCCCAGTCTTCTAAAAGTTATTGATCGGGTCAAGTCTTGCCTTAACATACAGAAAGAAGCATTTTGCTTCACACCAAGATGTAACCTTCTGTCTCCAACCCCCGGCTGTCTTAGACTGGGCTAAGAACCCCCCTCAGGTGCAGGGAATATCATTCTGAAACAGAGAATGATTGGGGGCTGTTTGACACGTCTCTGAAGAGGGATCATGTCGTCGGCCCGCTGTCAGCTGCAGTGTTATCATTTTGGGGGTTTTATTGTCTTTATCTTATCATCTTCATCATGCTGTTTCATTGGACCCTCAGCCTCTCTTTGTCCTCCCTTAAATCAAAGAACATGTGATAGTTTTTTCTAACACAACCTGACTAAAAAGAACTTGGACTTGGACTTCCAAGTTAATGACTTGAGACATGAAGGTGCTGTTAGGTGCGGTATCTACATTTTTTTTTTAAAGCTTTACCAAACACTCTACCGGTGATGAATGTGATGAATGTACACTTTAAAACGTATTGTAACAAACATTACATTACGTACAGCACCTTTTTTAATAGTAGGTGGGAATATGAAATCCATAAACCTACGCAATGAGCTCAATCTGTCAAACAAATACAAAACTCAATTCTGTTGAAGTTGGGACGTTTTGCATACGATTTGCAAATCCTTTCCAACCTATCTTCAAATGACTTTAAAGACAAGATATTTAATGCTCAAACTGATAAACTTTTTCGTTGTTGTCGCAAATACTCAATCGTTTTAAATTTGATGCCTACAACACCTTCCAAAAAACCAACATCATTATGTAAAGGACGTTACCACGTGGGCTCAGGAACACTTTGGAGAACCATTGTCAGTTAACAGAGTTTGTCGCTACATCTACATCTAGTGCATCAAGTTCAAACTCTAGCATGCAAAGTGAAAACCAGACATCAACAACACGCAGAGACGCCGTCGGCTTCTCCGGGCCATCTCATCGGACATTGACTGACGCAAAGCGGAACAGTGTGCTGTGGTCTGACGAGTCCACATTTCAAGTTGTTTTTGGAAATATCTGGCCCAGAGAGGAAAGGGACCATACAGATTGTTATCAGCATAAAGTTCAAAAGCCAGCAGCTGTGATGGTACAGGGGGGTGTCAGTGCCCATAACATGGGTCTGTGAAGGCACCATTAATGCTGAAAGGTACATACAGACATCCAACCAACGTCTTTTTCAGGGACATTGTTGCTTCTTTCAGCAAGACAATGCTCAGCCACATTCTGCTCGTGTTAAAACAGAGTGGCTTTGTTGTAAAAGAGTGCGTGTACTAGACTGGCAACCTGCAGTCCAGACCTGTCTCCCTTTGAAAACGTGCAGGACTAAGATCTAGAGACAAGTCCTTTGCCTGCAGCAGTTAGAAGGTTGTTAGCAATTTTCATCCGTGTCGTCTCTGTGCTATGATGCTTTCTTAATCCTGACTGAAAGTCCTCATAGACACTATTGCTTTGTAGGGAATCACATAACTGGTTAGCGACTACTTTCTCAAGGATCTTGGAGACATAGGGAAGGTTAGACATAGGTCTATAGTTGGCTAAGACCTCCGTATAGAGGGAGTTTTTTTTCAGGAGAGGTTTTATCACAGCTACTGCGGTACATAACCTGTTAATAAAGATATATTGATAATATCTTGTAATTGAGTGTTAACCTTGGTTAATGCTTCTCCAAGCAGTCTCGTTGGGATGGGTTCTAAGAGACAGGTAGATGGCTTAGCTGAAGACACCTTTGACCTTAATAGTTGGAGGTCTGTGGGACAGAGGCAGTCTAAGTATATGTCAGGCCTGAATACAGATGCTGAATATGATGTAACCACATTGCAAAGCACATTATTATGCACACAAGCAGGTTGTGCAGCAGGTAACATCCTATTTGGATGTTTCAGATGCTAGTGGGTCAATTTGTGAATACAGTCTTAATTTTTGCCTTGTTCTGCCCTTTTTAATCCAAAGGGATTATCTGAAGTTCAGCAGCCATGTTGGAGATGTAAGCAACAGGGTAACTAAGAGAATATACTGTAAGGGGAATATCACCTTAGGGGAGTTCACAGGTTTGCTTCCCACTAGAGAAATTTGACACCTGTGAGGTGTGTTTCAAAAGATTTTGACTTGAGAACGCTGATTGACCAAATCAGTCAGTAAAATACAAAGTGTCTCAAATGGGGTTTGGTTTACATACATGCAGCACATACTTGAATATCTACACAAAGCATGACATCAGACATGAATTACAGCTGTCTGGTGGGGCTCTCCTCAGAGACACATGTATTTTATTTTCCATTAGAGATCAGACTTCTTTAGCAGGGTTATGTCAGAGACAGAGAAGAGAAATGGAGCATTTATGGGAAATGGGGGGGGGCATACAGTCAAGGCAAAATCTCAACACTTTCGCTCTCTCTTGCTGCCTCTGATTCTCTCTCTACCTCTCTCTGCCTCTATACGTATCTCTCTTTCTAAGTCATACAGTAACTCATACAGTATGGTTTTAATCTTTGAAGTGTGTGTGTGTGTGTGTGTGTGTTCCTGTATAGTGAAACTGCCATATTTGGACACAGGAAGTGATTATGCATAGGAAAAGACAAAGGTAGAGAAAGAGGACCTGGTTTGTCAGCTTGCATTAAGCCCACTGTGGCAGGTGTGTGTGTGTGTGTGTGTGTGCGTGTGTGTGTGTGTGTGTTTGTGTGTGTGTTTGTGTGTGTGTGTGTGTGTATTACGTTAACTTTCTGTTTCTGTTCTGCTTTTGTCATTTTCATGAGGAACCTGCAACAATATATGTAAATCTCATCTCTTAATTTCCACCAATCAGACAACACCAGCAGCACCAGGTACTAGGAATAGACTAGACAGATCGGTAACAGTGTCTTAATTGCTTGATAACTGATAAACTATTTGCATAAAACCCTCCATGTGTTTCATAATCCAAATGTTCAGAACAAACTCAGCTTTCCATTTAGTGATGCCTAAATGTCTCTAGAGATAATTTAGTTTATCTTTAGAAAACAACCCTTAACTTGTAATGTGTTGTACGAATTGTTTCGAGGCTTGAAAGAAATTTACCAATTATTAGATTGCATATTGGTTTCAAATATCTCTTTATTTACTGCTAATAATCAGTATGGGCATTAAAAACTAGGATCGGTCGATCACTACCAGGTACCCATAGCCAAAGTGTAGTTTCTTGCACAGCAGAGATGCAGATGTGTCTTGAACACACACAGACTGTCAACGTCTCAAATTACACAGTCCATATCTTGAATTGTGAATGATCCGTGTCATTACCACAGGCGGAAATCAAAATCAACATTGGCATTTTCAATAAGTCATTGTTCTGTTGTGTTGATGGTTTCCAGTGTGCAACGGTCCGTCGCAGCCTTGTTAATCATTCATCTAAACAAATAATGTTCAGATGAACCTCTCCGAGAATACTACTCTCGGGTTTCTTTCACACCTACCGAAAGCTGTGGAGGAACCGTTGTGGTCGGTCGTCAAGGGGAACAGGAAGAAAACGCAGCTCTGTGTGACAGTTGCTGATCCTGGGCAGGACAGACGTCTCACGTGTGTTGCAGCTCGGACAGCGGTTTACCTTCGACCTTTCCATCCGCTCGTGGTCCAGTGAGTGCATGTGTGTTTCTGGGAGCCTGAGGGTGCTTGATGATCAGGTCTGAGCCTCAAACACACACTCTCCTCATTGCACAGAAAGGTCATTGGTTAGCCACACACACAGATTTCAGACTCCCTCGCATGGTCGTTTCATATCAGATGTGTCATTAGGTGTCATGTGTCATGCACATCAGAGGCTATATCTTTGGAGGTGTCTTAAGAAATATGGCTTGTCTCTTAATATTCTACAGAACTTCTACCGTTGTACAATTGAGAGTATACTGACAATTGACATTGTAGTGTGTTTTGGTACGGCTCCTTCACATGATCGTAATCTTCTGACAAAGGTGGTCATCTAAAATCCTTGGCGTTCCACTTGAACCATTGCAACATATTTACTGGAAACGTAGTCCTAAGAAGGCACGTAGTATTACGCGAGATTCTAGTCATCCTGCACACAACCTCTTCTCCCCCCTTCCATCAGGGAGACGTTTGCAGAGCATCCCAACGCGTGCATCACGTTATGGGGATAGTTTTTATCCTCAGGTAATAAGGTTACTGAATGATGGCACAGCAGGAAGGAGGGCTGGGGTCTGTATTTAGTCACTTAGCCCCTTTTTATTGTGGGGGTTTAATGGTTTTATGTTTTTGTATTACTATTATTGTTATTATAACTGTTACTGTTGACTGGTGCTGACAGAGTGCAATAAGGCATATTGTATTTAATTGCTGTGGTACTCGGTACTAATATGCAACTGACAATAAACTTGAACTAACTAACTAACTAACTAATTAATCTGTGTGATACCATGCAGATGTTGAGGTAGCATGTACACATGTAAACCGAAATACATTTTAGCCTACATAACAGTTAGGCCATACTGCCAAACGGAACAGCACAACAGAATACAACAAGTGTGTGAAATACCCAGTGACAGTTGGAAGATTCTATGCGCTATAATTCCAATTTTACAACTTTTCAGCCAAATCACACAGTCTTTATCAGTGGATGGAGTTTGCTCCATTTTCATGGTGACGGATCTGCTGATTAAGGATGCTGCTCATGGTCACATGCTATTTTAGGAATCAAATCCATGACCTCATGGTTACTGAGAAGTCTGTCTGTCTAGTAATAGCTTCACTAAAATCCACGTCATTTCTGAATTAGCAAGAAATCTGCTTGCGTTCTTCAGTATTCACATTGTGTTGTTTATAATGATGCTTTTCAGTTGCAATCTGTGTTTAGTGGACTCTTTACCCTAGGTTTTGGCTTTCCTAACCCCCTGATAAGTGGAGGTTGTCTTTGGCACCATTTGGATTTTCTTAAAGCTATAATGTGTAGTTTCTGTCTCCCCCATGTGGAATTCTAAGTAATGACAACAACACTGTTGGTGCATCCACATGATCCAAGCTACGGCTGGGCAATTTAGTGATATTATATCGATTTCGTGACATGAGACTAAATATCGTCTTACATTTTGGATATATGACATAAAGTGTTGACTCTTACTGGTTATAAAGGCTGTATCACAGTAAAGTGATGTAAATTTCTGGACTGTTCTAGCTGTACTATTATTTTCCTTTCCCCCACTTAGACAGTATGTCCACATTAGTGATGATTATTTATCTAAAATCTAAGAGTGAAGATATTTTGTTAAATTGTCAACCCTAGAATATCGTTGAATTTCACCCAGATACCCGACAGAACAACAGCAGGGATGTTTCAGGGAGTTTCTGACACCAAATATTAAACTGTGTATAGACTGTGTCTAACACGTCCACCTAATATGGATGTGAACATCATTAAATTAGGGTTTAAAGTTAGAACGTTAACCTTTACATACATCTAAATGTATTGTATTATCTTGCCAATGTCATGTTGTAATGGGAAAGTAGACCGGAATATGTCTTGCAACGTGATTCATCAGGGGGTTTCTATCTCACAGTTGAACTAGTTTCATTTTCTGGTTCTCTGGTCAGTCCGTTGTTCACTGTAAGAGAAACAAGCTTTACATACTTACACACAGAGACTTACAAACTGTTTTCCGGCCTTTCAGATGTGATCTGAGTAGTCTATAATCACAAC
>NC_048422.1:1672824-1731531 GCF_013103735.1 Etheostoma cragini
ATCTGAGGACTATGGTTACCTGGTCCTCAGATCTCTGCAGGGTAAATCCAGACAGCTAGCTAGACTATCTGTCCAAACGAAGTTTTCCAAAATTACCAGAAAAAAGGATGGATTCCCTGCAACGCTCTTTGCAAATACAATTAATCACTTTCACTGGATTTCAGGTGTAATTTGAAATGGTTTCAAATCAGCATCTTGACAAAACTCATCCACGCAACATATGCTCCTCTGATCTTTAATCTTGAACTATTAGTCAAAATAATTGATAATTTCTGCTTTATTAGCTCAAATATTAAATATAATTCTATAAAAATGAGGGTTATTGACCATGGATTCCAAAAAGTAGAGTAAAACTAGTGGTGTTAAGGTGGTGTTAGTGAAATGAAAACAAAAAATAATGCGTTGAAAATTTCAAATGTCAAAAAAAGGGTAAAAAGTAATGAAAATGTTGACCTGGGAGGACAACGCAAGGGTTAAAAACCCAGAGGATTATGCCCTTGGTTGAATTCCCACCCCAACACCTGTCAGTCATCTACAATTTAAAACGTTTTTATCCTGATCCTGTTATATTTAGTTGTATCTGCTCCACAGCCACTAAACTAGCTTTTCCATAAAATGGACTCAACATCACATAATAGCTTGAAAACACAAATATGAAGGTGCATGTGTGTGTGTGTGTGTGTGTGTGAGTGTGTGTCCAGGAAGGAAACATGTTTGAATGAGCCTGGTATGTGTGCAGCTCCTGTGCTTCCGCTCCTGACCAACTCTGATTAGCATCCCTGGCTCATGAACCTCTGCAGAATAGAGGAAGTTCAGATAATCTACTGGGGTCGGAGGGTTCAAAGCATCAATGCCCTTTTAGGGCGGCTGTGGCTCAGTGGTAGAGCGGTTGCCTGCCAATTGGAGGGTTGGTGGTTCGATTCTTGGCCCTGCAGTCCCATGTTGAAGTGTCCTTGTGCAAGACACTGAACCCCGAGTTGCTGCGCATCGGAGTGTGAATGTGTGTGAGTGTGTATCTGATGAGCAGGTGGCACCTTGTACGGCAGCTTCACCCACAGTGTGTGAATGGTGAATGTTTCCTGTAAATTGTAAAAAGCGCTTTGAGTAGTCGTTAAGACTAGAAAACCTATAGAAGTACGACATCGACACACTGTGTTCTGTAACCTCACTGACATAGAAAGTTTGTATTTCACCATTTCATCGATTATTTCCTCTGAGTGGAGAAAGTCACTCATCTTCATTCATTCATTCATTTATCGATCACAGAATCCCCTTTTCTGTAGCCTCTATGCTGATTTTCTTTCATTTGCTACTTTTGCATTCTTATTTTGGGAAAAGAAGTGACAAAATCTTTCTTTTATTTCCCCAAAAGTTCAGTGTGAAACTTGAATAAAACTACAACAAAGCGCGGAGAACACTTTGGGTGTTAGAGTATCACATTGAATTCAACATTTTCTTTGGATAGTCACAACTTTACAACTATCAGAGTAACTTTTTCCTCTATCTGTGGAAAAAGGACTGATGCTTAAATGTATAGAGTTGCAGGCCACTTCCTCTACAAAAGAGGAAAATGCTGAGTGCACTCAGAGTGGATTCATGTAGCTTCAGTGTGTTCTGCTAGCTGTGTGTGTGTGCTCTGCTGGAGCTGAATGACGACTCCAGGAAATCCTTGCGTCGCTGATAAGCAGCTAGGGGAACTTTGTCCTCACTCAGACTGGGTGAGGTTTCCTTAACTGCAAAAAAGACACAGTCTATCTGTGTGTGTGTGTGTGTGTGTTTGTATGTGTGTGTTGTGGCCTGCGTTTGCTGGTTAGTCTGTGACTAAAACCTCAGTGATATCATGAGTTATTATGTGATTGTGTGTGTGTGTGTGTGTGTGTGTGTGTGTGCGTGTGCGTGCGTGTGCACTTGCTGGTTAGTCTGTGACTAAAAACTCAGTAATATCATGAGTTATTATGTGATTGTGTGTGTGTCTGTGTGTGTGTGTGTGTGTGTGTGTGTGTGTGTGTGTGTGTGTGTGTGTGTGTGTGTGTGTGTGTGTGTGTGTGTGTGTGTGTGTGTGTGTGTGTGTGTGTGTGTGTGTGTGTGCGTGCGTGTGCACTTGCTGGTTAGTCTGTGACTAAAAACTCAGTGACATTATGACAGATTGTCTATGACCGAAAATCCTATGAGAGGTCACTGAGTCTACCAGAGATATGGCTAAAATTCATACATGTAACTTAAGTGTGTGTGTGTGAGTGTGTGTGTTTTATCAGTAAACAAACCGCATGATAACCTTTGAGTCCTTACACACACACACACACACACACGAACCACAGGGCACCCACTGTTAGAAACTAGCAGCAGCTCCACCCTAGTTATTTATTGTGTCAGGATGTTTTTTTGCCTCAATTTTTTTTAAATCAGCTTTCCCTTCTCACTCCCTCCTTCTTTTTTTCTCTCTTTATGTTTCTTTTTTAATTCTTCAAGCCCGACTCAACATCGCTTTTTTTGCTAACAGGGTTACTAAAGGTAAAATTTAAAGCTATAGCGCGCAACTTTTTTATATTATTGAACGTTTATCACATTCAAGCCATTGCCAGATGAGTTGCTAATGCAACTAAATAAGACTAAAACAGACTAAATACGACTAAATACGACTAAATAAGACTAAATAAGACTAAATACGACTAAATAAGACTAATTAAGACTATCAGCTCCACACAACTCTCTCTGGATTTCTCAGTATGGCTCAGTGAAGATAAGGACCCCTTCTGAAGAGCTCATCATGTTTTTTTTATCCTCCGTGTCCTCCTTGGCTACTAGCAGCTGCTTGTGGCATGTGGACACACCGACAGTGTTGTTGTCATTACATGGAATTCCTCATGGGGGAGACAGAAACTACGCACTATAGCTTTAAAATGAAAGTGTATGATTGAATTGCGCGCTGAATTTCGCCGCTTTGGTTGTTTACAACTTATCGTGTGTAGCGGGCTTTCTGATGACTCCTGGTCCTTAATTGCTTCCATTTTTAAGTTTTTAGTCTCGATTACGACAGGATTTGACTTTGCTTTCTCCGAGTCCGTCACTGCCGTACATTTGTTCTGTACTGATGTCATAAATCAGCCCCTCGCCAACCTTGCCGTTTGCCAATTGTCCACTTTATATTCAAATGTCTCCTTATACATTTCTTTGACTCATGCTCATCTTTTTGTTAGTTATTTGTTTCAATCAGTCTCTTTACCAGTGTGGAAGCTAGATTAACAATGTACCTGCATATTTCTAAATTCACCTGCATTTGGCATGTGGTCGGGTGTTAATTTCAGGCTTCTTGATGTTCTTTTACATTTCAACAAAGTCCACCATTTCATTGGCTTTTAGCTAAAAATGTGGCGGCACATTATTGGGGTAAAGAGGCCGGCGGAAACGAACAACCAACAAAAAAAGGAGTCAAAGAAATGGCATCATCAATCATAGCAGCTCTTTAATTGTCAGATAGAAAGCTAACAAGCTGCCACTCACTGCATGTCAACGTCCCTTCACACACACAGCAGGTGGAGAGGCAGATTACTTCCAGTACACTGAGTAGTCAACCGCCTGCAGGGCTTTATCTCAGTGAAATTGAGTGGATTTTGGCAATATGTCCTGGTAAATATTGAGTTCATTATTTCTAAGCGCATGCACACACACACACACACACACACACACACAAACACACACACACACACACACAGACACACACACACACACATACACACCCTCCCTTCTCCTTCTGAGGTCAGCAGATGCTGTTGATAGACTGGAAGTTACACATAAACACATTAGAGGATGAAGAACTTCACTTGATGTTTATGTTGACTACTGCTATCTCCATCACACACTCTCTCACACACACACACACACACACACACACACAAAGCCTTGAAAGCCTAAGTAGGCTGCACACTCTCCATTTAAATGTGTGCTGTGTGCATGGAGGACAAGGGAGATAAACATCATCAAAGGCAGCCAGAGAGAGAGAGCGAGAGAGAGAAAGAGAGATCATCAGAGAGAGACATGAAAAGGGAGTGTGATCAGAGGAGGCAGAAAAGCAGCCAGACAAAACCCTCTCAGTTTGGATCTGATGAGACGCAACAGTGAACTCACAGAGGACAGAGAGAGGCGTTCGAGTCCAGCCGGCTGTCTGTCGGGCGTCTCTGTCTTGGACATGCTGCCGGAGTTAGGGTCCACCGTGTTGGCCTCCGCAGTCGGCCTGTTGAGGGACAGCGCGGCTGCTCAGAGCATCAACAGGAGGCTCAACAGGAGGTAGGCAACGCCTGAGCAGGTCAGGAGGACTGTTACTGGCCACAGCATCAGCCAATGAATCCTTTTGTGGTTCTGGTTGTCCATCCGTCTAATAACTGTATCCATTTCTGATGATGACAACTGGAATTTTGGAAACTCAACTGCATGCAACTTTGTGTTCATGATAAGCATGATGATGTGGAGTGAATACACACACCCAGTGGTGGAATGTAACTAAGTACATTTACTCAAGTACTGTACTTAAGTACAGTTTTGAGGTACCACTTTTTAATGCCATTTTCTGCTTTAATTCCATTACATTTCAGAGAGAAATATTGTACTTTTAACTCCACTACATTCATCTGATAGCTTTAGTTACTTTACATGTACACATGTAGTATACTAAATGTGATGTTTGGATTGTTTCCTGTTACAAAAATCCCCTGTTCTGTGATTTGGGGTGTTATTTTGTATTTCTGGTGCTTCCACACGCATCAAAACTTGGAAAACTATCCATGGTGTTTTGGGTGAGCTGTTCAACATCTGCACGGCTTTCTACATCACAAGCCGAGACGAGGTGGCTAACCGTAGCATGCTAGCTCATTCTCAAGGGCAAAACACTGCTACAACACACATTAGTCGACCATAATCTCCAAAAGAACTTCTTCCTGTCCCTGTTGTGCAGGTATTCCACAAGTGGCCCTGGTCTAGAAAAGTCTCCCAGCTAATCCTGCCTTGGACTGACCAAAGCTTCGAGAAAGAGTTATCTAGCTGATGGGATCTTACCGAGCTACTGACCTTGTGCAGCTACCATCAAAGATAGTATAGAAGTAGGATGTCTCACTCTGGAGCTAAAACGGAGACCCAAACACACAGGGTGAAAACAGGATCTGCAGCAATGTGCAATACAACACAAATATGGTGTTTTTTGGAAATGAAACCATGTAAACCTATTCTGGTACAACCTCAAAATACAATTATGGACCTGAAAATGAGCAGAATATGGGCACTTTAAGTAATATTTTCAATGCAGGACTTTTAACGGAGTATTTTGCAGTGTTGTACAGGATCTGAATACTTCTTACACTACTGCACACCCCATACAGTTCAAACCCCTGATGAGTGTATCATCCATGAACTGTATATCACGAGGATGGATGCCTGGACAGTGCAGGGTCATTCTGTGTGGAGTGTGCCTCTTTTCCCCGGGTTTCTGTGGGTTTCCTCCGGGTACTCTGGTTTCCTCTCATCATAAAGACATGCATAGAAACTCCTGCCATAACCCTTCCCTTAGTCTTGCTTTACTCCACTCACTGGGTAGCTACGGAGGAGGGTCTGGCTAGTCCACACAGCATTCCGGGATGGGAGAAAAACATGCTCTGGTTTATTGGCATTTCTTTAGACCAATCACAATTGTGTTGGGCGGGGTTAGGCACCAGATAGAGCAACAGTGCCTCTGCAAAACAGCCTCGTAAGGAACTAGTTTTGGTGGAACGTTCAAAAGTTGTTTTAGTTGTGCAAGAGAAAACTTAGATTGGACAGATAGTCTAGCTCAGTGTTTCTTAAATGTGGGTACGTGTACCTATCACTGCTGTCGCTGTATTTACCTCTCTACTGTATGTAGACTTTTTTCTACCAAAAATGTTTTGCGCTGGTCAGGGGCTAGTATTATATGTGTACATTTGGTGGTGTAGTGCAAGTGAATTGTCCTGTCAAGCTGGAGTTATTACATTCTCTGCTTTACTGAGGAATTTAATGTTTAAATGTATCGGTCGCTTAAATTCTTCTTGCAACTCTGTCGTTTCACATCTGATTGACCAGTGGTTCTGTGCTTTGCGATACCAGTCACCCTTATGGGATTACTGGTATAGCTGCCTAATTTAATTGGTGTCTATCTTGTGTATCGGTATCTTTTTTGTTGTTGTTGTTATTTTTTATGGACTGTGAGCCTAATAATTAAGGCTATCAATCTAATATTCTATCTATCTATATATCTATCTATCTATCTATCTATCTATCTATCTATCTATCTATCTATCTATCTATCTATCTATTTATATCTATAAAAAGGTTTGAGAAACTCTGGTCTAGCTAGCTGTCTGGATTTACCCTGCATTAATCTGAGGAGTAGTTAACCATAGTCCTCAGGAATCCACCAGAGGTTAGAACGCCAACACAAAAAAAGCCCAGGCAACAGATGCAAAAGAGTGAACGTCAAAGACACAGACTACCCTTCTCTTTACTTAGGTACTGGCATTACAACTGGAGAACCCCATGCACCGGACTATAGCAGCCATAGTCCCTGCTCCTCATTAGTTAGGAAGGGGTAGATGCAGAGACTGTGTTTTGCTTTGGAAAGGTACCGGGAGTTAGAAATGTCCTGGAGTGAGGGGCAAGGGCAGTGTTGATGAAACCCTGAAATGCTTTTTTGTGTGCTGCTGAGCAGCCAGCATACCACGCTGAGAGGCAGTATGTTGTGATGTTCTCTATTGCAGCGTGGCAGGAGGCTGCCAGCAGCTTTCCACATAACTGACAGACGCTGCTGTGCCTTTTTGACAGCAGCTGTGGTGTTGGGAGACCAGGAGAGATATCTCCTGATATCTCCTGTGGATTCCCAGGAATTTCAAAACTGTTAACTGTTTCCACACAGTCTCCATTTCTGGAGATGGGAGGGGGATCAGCTCTGCACTTCCTGAACTCTAGGATGAGTTATTGTGGGGGGGTTTTGTACTTGATTGTTCCAGTTTCTGAACCTTGTTTACCCACCAAATTTAATAACAGAGTTGGAGGTATGGCTTGCTGTACAGTCATCATGTGTATACATTGAGAACAGTACTGGGCTCAGCACGCAGCCTTGTGGGGTGCCAGAACTAAGTGTGAGGTTGAAGGCCAAGATATCACATAGGACTATGTATAAATGATATCAAAGTTGTATTGATACCAATGTACCAATGACACTAGTTGTCTAGTGAAGCATCTGTTTTTTGTAAATTAAAGGTAACAGTAGCACACAGGGATTACAAATGCCCCCCTATAAGGACACTAATACTGTGTTTTGAAGAGTTTTTTGTATTGAGTTTATACTTTTTATATTTAAATCTTACAGGAGACTGAGGAACACTACATTTTTTTACTGCTAACCCCAATCTAGGTTTAGATACATATTTTAAAACGCATTGTAAGATAGGGCTTATTAAGGTTTTGACTTCTTTTTTTAGGAACTACTCCACTTATTTAAATAAAATGTATCCCAGATACCTGAAAGCTTAGCTGGTTGGGAAGCAAATTTGGCAACACAGTGCTTGTGGGTTTAAATTCTTGGATTCTGGATTCTTTTATCCACAAAAACAAACTTAATCACAAGAAAAGAGTTTCTGTTGTTTCTGCCGGGATTCAAGCCTACATTTCCATGATCTTGTGCGACTCCTGAGATGATCTGTCACACAGTGATGCAATTATGATAACAATTTTGCCTCCGTCTTCCTCTCTCATAGAACCATGTCATCTCCAGAGATGTGCTGGCCGGTGCCGATGCGAGCCATCGGGGCTCAGAACCTCCTCACCATGCCGGGAGGAGTTTCCACTTCAGGATACCTCCACAAGAAGGGAGGCAGCCAGTTCAGCCTTATGAAATGTGAGTTTATGTTGAAAATATTAAGTGTGGGTGGACACAATAAGCAGAAGATTGGACAATGTATTGTACTCTACAGTTATCTTTTTTGCATACAGTTATTGAGCCAGCAACTTTTACACCTCAGTCAAACCATGTTCAATTCCATGACGCAGGTGGATGGATGGAAACTAATATCTGTTGTGTGTCTTACAGGGCCACTGAGGTACATCATCATCCATAAGTGCTGTGTTTACTACTTTAAGAGCAGCACCTCTCCCGCACCACAGGGGGCGTTCTCTCTCAACGGCTACAACAGGTCAGTGAAAAATCTTCAGCTGCTGACAGTCCTTAATCAGTACTGTTGTAGGAAAGTAATACATGATTGTGTACCCTGTCATAGCACAAAATTACTAATATAGCATAGGCGTATTGATAACAACCAGGGATTGGTGCATAGACTGTGGAAGTGAAGCCAAAACATCCTGATTGCCCCCTGCTGGCTAGCTGCAGTATAGGTCATAAATCCCTCCCCCTCTATGTTAGCGGATGGGACATAGGCCAAACTAAAAGTACACTTCAAATAGATTATTCACAAATATTGTATCTGTCATCTGTCTGACGCTTGTTAAAGTGCTAATTTTTGGGATAAGCTTGTTTTTAACTAGTTATTTAATGCTATAAAACTAGGGTGACACATCATGATTGTAAGATGTGATTGTCTTGCTATTGGCTCCACAGCCTGATCACTCCACTACCATGTGATGAGAACTCCTTCTCACTCCATAAATAGGCTACTCAAATTAGAAAACAAAAGTTCAGCAGCAGAACTTGCTGACACAGTGCTTTTATATTTGTCATAGTGATAAATTAACTATTCACTCTTTGTATCACCAGACTGGGTCATATATGTCCAACAGGGGATAGTAGCTGTACGGGTAGGGCTGAGTACCAAATTCTGAACGAATTGCCTTCATAGCATCGAGCATAGAAAAATGCCATGTCTTTCAGTAAGAAATTTCAATAACTAAGGAGTGAATTTCAAAAAGCAAAGACACTCGGGGCTTACGTGTGTTGTCGTACTTTGAGAGGCTTGCCTAAAGTGCATCACATAGATATAACGGAGCTGAAATCTTTTTTTATAGAAAAAGTATTGATTAGGAACCGGTGTAGAAGTTAATGTATCGGTATCACTACCGGTCTCTACGGGACAGACCAGCAGCTCATTAGGGTTCTTTTCTTACTAACACAAGGATGGCTTCAGGTTCATAAAGATAGTTGAAATTAGCACATTTCTCTTCATGGATAAAAATATTTCTTCCCACATATCTCGTCTTCCACAGAGTGATGAGAGCAGCAGAGGAGACAACGTCCAGTAATGTGTTTCCTTTTAAGATCGTCCACTTCAGTAAGAAACACAGGACGTGGTTTTTCTCTGCAGCCAGCGAGGACGAGAGGAGGGTGAGGACAACTACACGTATTACTCATATGTACTGTGTGTGTGTGTGTGTGTGTGTGTGTGTGTGTGTGTGTGTGCGTGCGTGCGTGCGTGCGTGCGTGCATGCATAGCTCACAATAATGCAGAATTTAAACACTTGCCAATTCAACATTTCCAGTTTCCAAATAACTTGTATGCCTTTTTAATGGTAAGATAATTATTAATAATAACTAATATTACTATTTTTAGTGCCATTTCACACATGGTATGGATCCCTCTTATAGAATGAATTTCAATTTTAATTCCAATGGTGTTTTTAGCCCGATATGAGCTATTATTGGCTCACAGGCTATAGGGGCTAAAGTCACACATTGTCCTCTCAAATGCCAAAATTCTTGATACTTGATATTATTGTTTTGTTATTTTGTTTTTGCAGAAATGGATGCGATACCTGCGAAGGGAGATAGATCACTATAACGACAGAAAAGAGTCCCAGATTTCAAGGTAATGACACACTGTGGACTTGTTACTGTCATACCCTGTGTGATGCGGAAAGTATTTAATATATGAAAAGTAGTTATGTTGATATTAAAAAACAATTAAAGCATAAATTATATACGATATAAGACCCAAAGCACAATTGAACTGAAAAGAAAAATGCAATGGAGGTGCAAAAGCTCAACTTTAACGACGACTGAGAACTTTGCAAACTCATCGATAGATTAGCCAACGCTACTTTTATCCAGCAGATGTGGGTCGCGCATGCTCAGATTTAAACAGTTTCACGGCATAATGTGTCATTCTGATACGTTTTAAAGCCATGAAATAATAAACCTTTCTCATTACAATCAATAACAGAAGATGGGAATCATTTCAGAAACTTTTAGCTATCTATTGTTGTTTGGTTGCTAGCTTTTAGCTAAGCTAGCAGTCATTTCAAAAAAACGTTTGAGCTATGTATGATCGCTAACGTTAGCTAGCTGAAAACGCCATTCAAGTGACAGCCTTTGTTGTGTTTGATTGCTAGCTTGTAGCTAAGCTAGCAGTCATTTCAGAAACATTTTAGCTATCTATTGTTGTTTGGTTGCTAACGTTAGCTCAAAACGCCATCCAACTGACAGTCTTTGTTGTGTGTGATGCTAACTTGTAACCGGCAGCGAACCAACTTTGTTAAGTAGGTCCTCTTTTACTGTATTGACATTACAAAAGTCTTTTGTTAACATCATGTAAGCTATCTTGTTGCAAAGTGACGCATGCGTGACTCAAATCTGCAGTGCCTCATACAATGACAAATGACAGACAATGACATTAAAAAAAATGCATTCTGCAAATAAAATGGCTGCTTGTTTTTGATTACAAAGCTAACGGAATGGAGATTTTTTGTTCAGAACATTAGCCGCTCATTCAATAGTTTTCATCATAGTGAGTGTCTGTGCCGATCTCGCAGGAAATAACAAAAAACTTTCCTACCCATAACTAAAATAATTTAATTTTAAGGTTTGTATTTGTTTTTGTGGTGTAAATTATGTTTTTTTTTGTAGGATAAAATGCCAACATCGGCCTTTAAATAGCTTAATAACCAGCGTTAATGGCATTGGTTGAGCTAAATAAAACCAAACAGATCAAACCAATAGAATTAATAAAAGCCAAATCTTTTTGTATTACATGTTAGCTTTTATTAAGCTGAATTGGAATAGTAAACAACATAATGAATAACAAAAGAAAAAATAAAAATTGCAGCTTGTCATCTTTTGTCAATTATAATGATGGATGCAAGGCTGAAACTAATGATTATTTTCATAGTCAATAAAAATTAATAGATCATAGTCGATCTGTCGATTGTTTTTTCGATTAATCAATTAGTTTTATGGTCTATAAATTGTCAGAAAATGATGAAAGAAAAAAGAAAATGGGGATTACTGCTTTCCAAAGCCCTAGATGACATCCCCAAATGTCTGGTTTTGTCCACAACTTAAAGATATTCAGTTTACTGACACAGAGAAGTGAAGAATCTACTAAATATTCACATGCAGGATGCTGGTATCAGAGAATTTTTGAAAAGTTACGCAAACCAATTAACTGATTATCAAAATAGTTGCCAATCACTTTAATAATTAACAATTAACCAATTAATCTTTGCAGCTCTAGAAGATAGTGGCTATTCATATACATCTGTACCTGCAAAAAATGGCATGATCCTATTCGGCCAATACAATCCAATTATACTTGATGTTGTTAACCATTTTTACTTTATGTATTCACGATAACATTTTCTTTGTTACCATAGTGACTTAGACACAGATGCCGACAGTTTCTACGGCACCATTGAGAAGCCCATGGATATTAAGCACCCCTTCAATAACGCAGAAGATGGTGAGTCCACCTTAATGAAGACATACCCTCAGGGTGCAATTGGTTGTTTTTTTTGATCATGCACAACAAAACAAAACATGCAAGAATGAAATCCTCCTTCCAACACCATGGAAATAGTGTCACCTGGCCAGCCATGCCAAAACACTTATGTACTTATGTACTACTGTAGTATTTAATGGTATATAATCTCAAAATGAAATGGCACAATGTGATGTCAACATAAACTACATTGCGTTCTAGCCAGAGAGTTCACAAATACATTTTTACCCACCTACAGTACATTTTTACCCACCAGGGATAAAATTAATCCGGCACAGGAAGGAATATATAGACCAGAAAGGCGTAAATCCCACACCTCCCCTGGTTCTACCAGTGTGTTCTTACCCTGTGGCATCTCTACTTTCTGTGTGTAGATTATGTGGATGATGATGATGATGATGACGATGAGGAAGACTATCTGAAGCCAGACGCTGACAATTCGCCGACATCGACAGGTAACGCAACCCACCACACATGCTGTACGCACACCATCTGACTCTCTGACATGAGAACTAATAGGGATGAGGTCAAAGGTCACAGTGTCTTCATCCCCCGCTACTTATCATTGTCATACAAACTAGGACTTCCTGTAAATGAACTACAAGCTGAAGTGAAAGAGAGGATGGTTATACTGGTAATGGATAATACAGCAACTGGAAGTGTACATATAAACACACCCTATACATCTTTTGGATATTTTAATTGTGGTAATTTTTGTATATTTTTAAACACATTTGATACTTTATGTGACTATTACAAATGTGTGGTGATTTGATTTTTGATATGCATTTTAAAATTGAAATGAAAGTCAATTAGCAAAAATGCTGTGTGACTGGAAAAAAAAACATTGATTTAACATGTATTAAAAGATTAATGCTAGTTGATATTAGTTGTTAAAGTGCATTCTGATCACCACCAGTGGACCTTGTTTATTTTAAAACAGGAAGGAAATCCACTTAAATTAACAATCTGCACATTTTTCAAGGAAAATCTATAAAAAATTGGAAATTTACAAGTTATCATTAGCTGTTGGACATATAAGGAAAATCAGAGTGCAATAGATTATCTTTATCCAAAATAAAGTCTGAGTCTTTTTTTTCACCTCTTCAGGTCGACCCTTGGTGCCGCCCCCCTCCTACCCCCCTCCCCCAGTGCCGGCAGCATCCCAGCTCCGTCAAGACTCCAATCCAGGTTTCCACAAAGGCACGCCTCCTGCCGTCCCGCCTCAAAACAAAATCCTGACCTGCCCACTCCCCAAAAAAACCCCGCCCTCTGTCCCCACTCCCTCCATACTGAAGGACCCCAACAAAGGCTCGGCCCCTCCGCTCCCCTTTGCCCCCCACCTGCACAGGTCCATTTCTCCCACCCCGCCGCCTCCTCCTCCCCCCAACGCAAAGAAAACTCTTCCGAGCAGGGTGACATCAGTGGGGGGGCCCGGGAACGATAAGAGAGACTGGAGGCCTCTGACGAGCTTATCGGTCCAAACCCCCGCCACTCTGCCCATCTGTGACCAATTAGAGAGCAGGTTGGTCCTCAATGGTCCCTCCCACCACTCCCTTAATGCTTTAGGGAGCCAATCAATGTGCAGCAACCACCACCGGGAGATGAGCAACCCCCGCGGCAAGCTGAGCCTACCTCCTCAGGTAAATATTGGAGGGGCTAACCTCAAACCTGTGAAGTCAGAAGCCCTGTCACTCAACAAGACGCCCCCCAGTCACCCCCCACTGCCTTGCCACCCTCCACTCCCTCCTCTACTTAAAGCTGGACTACTAAATAAGCCAGCGGCACCTAAACCTCCTCCGCCAACATTGAAACCCCAGCTGCCTGCAGCCAAGCCCAAGCAGCCAGGCACACCACTTCAGTAAGTTGAATTCAAAGAACACAAAATAACAGATGTATAACCCAAAAGGTGAATGTGGTTGAAGCAGCACCACTGAGACTTTGGTTTCTCCCCAGAAGAGCATCTCCAGACGGCCAGAGCTTCCGTTCGTCTGGAGACGAGACGCCCACGGAGTTCAGGATGAAACGAGACTCCAAAGACAGCGGGGGATACGAGTCCGATGATGACTACGAGAATGTAAGAGAGCCTTTCACTACGGGCCTCTCAAACACATCCTGTATAGATGCGTTATTCTGTGCGCAGACTACAAGACTTAAGTTAAATCTGGCTTATTTCACAAGATATTTTTGTATATTTTTGTATTTTGTTGAAATTTGTCCGCGACAGCGGAATTGCTTGAAAACTGTAGATGACTGGATTAAATTCTTGTGGCATTACAAGAAAATAATGTACAAGGTCACAAAGACTTATACCTGTAATTACATTTTCACAAATCTTTGAGAGAACCAATTACATTTCTCAAACTGCATCTTGTGCATTTCTAAATCTCAGTATCTTAATGACCTAAATTTGAGCCAATATCAGTGCTTCAGTAAACACATTGTGTTTAACCCGGTGTTTCTATCTGCAGATGCAGCTGCCAGACTCCGTGTTCATTGATACGACTGAATCCAGCTTCGTAGAAAAGTAAGATGGATACACTTTTTGTTTGTAATATCAGTTTAATAACTGAAATGTTCCTTCAGCAGGCCACAGCTCTACTACTTTGCAAAACATGCCTGCCCTCTAGTGCTGTATTGCATGCAATTAATTTTTCAACATTGTATTTATTTATTTTTTTTATTTGTAAAGTAGACATGTAGTATATGTATTCTGGTGCAGTCTTTCTTATTTGCAGCAGTACTAGCGATGAAGTAATCAGAAATAAGAGACATGATATTTAGCATGTGATGACGTTTTCACGGTATGTGTCTCTACTAATAACTTGTCACCTGTGATGGGTGTACCTGCAGGTTGTTCAAAGAGAGCCCCGTCCCCCCACAGGATGGACTGTACGGCATCAGGAACTCAGGAACCAAAACATCAAAGGTAAAAAGACAGTGTGCAAGCGTCATATTCTGAAAACTGCGCCATCGGGAGGGGAAAACAATCGGTGCCACAAAATGCAAGGGCTGAAACACGGGAAAAGTGCTTGCCTGTAGCTAGCTAAAAAAATCTGATTAAAGCATTTCAGGAGGATTTTAGCAACCTATGTCTAGCAAAGAGAGGACAACTTAGCTGCTAGTAAGCTAACATTAGCTATGTGAAGCTTAGCCACCTCCAGACATACCACTGCACAGCTTTCTGATTTATGCACACAAAGAACACAAGTTGCAGTCTGTGTACAAAATGTATTAACTTCACTTCCAGATATAACACATAGCTGGCTTAAAACTGTCATTTGAATATTTGACTTGGTAACAAAATGCTTGCTGCACACGTAGCATGGGCATGTTGTTATGTCATGGGGAGAATCCCAGTCTTTCCATTCACCTCACTGATGCCTTACACTTGTATCAACTTTTATCTTCATAAAAGCTCTGTTTCTTTCAGTGTTATGGGTGTTATGGGTTATTTACCATACTATACCAGACAGTCTATTGTTCTGATATTTAGCATATCATTTGGTGTGTTTTCAGGTGCTGGTGGTGTGGGATATCAGTATAGGCAAAGTCCGAAACTACCGACTCTTTGAAGAGGTAAGAGGCCCGCTGCTCTCTGACTTATTTATGTATAAAGTTCTAATTATTTATGTGCAGACATGACAACTTCACTAAGGCTGCACGATATGGGAAAAATATGCAATATCACAATAACCACATTACTTGCGATAAATGAACACATTAAAGTGTATTCAGTTCTGCTGCTTTAAGCATTCTGCTAAAATACAACAAATTGTTTGTTGAATTTAACACAAATAAAAGGAAATAATTTCCGACATTCTTTTTAATCTAACAAATTGAACAGTAAATTATATATAAAATGCCCCACAGTTACATTTTGAAGTCTATCGCCATACGCCGCAGCTTTTCGGAGTGTGTTTGTTGTGCCGGTTGATCGGGATGACAATGAAAAAAGAAGAAAAAAAGACACACTGTGCAGCCCTAAATGTAACATTATTATTAAAGTCTCCTTTTCACCTTGCGTGTTTCTTTTTGTTGCCAGGAGGACTGCGTGTATCTGGACAGTGAAGTCCTCTTCCCCACCCTGTCCGCTGTGATCGAACACTACCACAGCCATCCGCTCCCCCACCACGGCTCGCTCTGCCTGCAGAAGCCCTACACAAAGACCCTGGGCTTCTGATCAACGCATCCACCCCGTTAACGACTCATGGAGACAAAGTCGATGAAATAACAGATCACTCCTCTCTCTGTTCAGTGGGGAAAACCTGCCGTTGCACCAGAATGCACCGCAACGCTTCATGTTAAACAGCAAGGACAGTCCCATCCGGACTGCTTGGACACCACGGCTAAAAAACATTAGCAATCAACAGTTAATGAAACTTTATTTAACTCACACTAAGCCAAACTAGAATCCCATCTTCACACAGCTAGCCCTCATCATCTTTTATGCACTGAAAACATCAAGAAATGTGGAAAGTACAGGTCAATTATTGAGGGAATATTTTAGTTCTGACAGAGATAAACCCAAACTCTCTCTCTGACAATTTCCAAACTTCATACATGTTATTCCAATAGTCTAATATAGTCCAAAACTGTAAGAAACATAAAGAACTCTCTGAAATCCAAAAACGAGAATGCTGTCATCAACCGCTCCATGGACTAGACTTGAGACGGATGTAACAGACACTGAGAGCTCCCAGATGACTGTTTTGAGTATGTCTTAGATATTCTGTTTGGGAAATGGGAACACTACACAATGGATAATGTAGAGCGAGAGGGTAAAGGTTAACTATAGGCTGAATCAAGTCTTCCTCACCCTGTTGGTGGTCTGAAACAACGGAAGTACATTTCCAGGATAAAGCCAGACTTTAAGGATTGTGAATATTTTATGTGGCGTTCAAGATGATTGGGATTTTTTGGGAGCAATGTCAGATTGAGTGGGCTGCCAGCCGGACCAGCTTCCTGAGCGGTTGGGGGGGGTGCCTTGCTCAAATGCACCAGGCGGGAGGCAAAGTGGCATCTCTCCAGTTACCAATCCGACAGGCCTTGGTCCGTACGGGGACTTGAACCAGCAACCCTCCGGTTCTCACCCCCATTGCCTACAGTCTGAGCTACTGCCACCGTAATTGGTTTAAAAGAAATGCAAACAACCCATCAGCGTTTTTTCTCCTATCCCAGAATGCATCAGTAGTGTAGCCACAACCTTACTACACAGCGCTGTTGTGGTTCAATTTGCATTAACGACCCTCTCTCTCTACATTATCGCGCTTATTACACGGGTACATACTAAAGTATCAATAATTCAACCGAAAACATCGATGTACAAGTGATTTTATTGATTTTAAAATGGTCTTCCAGAGTGTCTGACCTGTGTGTGAACGGCGACCATAGCTGTCCATAGCTGTGTTTCACAGCAGTGATCTGCTATACAGAAACAACAGACTGTAGAATAACTGACCAATCAGAATCGAGGATCCAACGAAGCCGTGTCATAAAATAGAATCAGCTCATTTGGGTAAAAAAAACAACAGAGGACAACATCTAGGTCTCCTGTTTGCTGTCTATGGAGCAGTTCCAGCCTTACTTGATGACATCACAAAATGGACACTTCCTCTTGTGTCTGGCTTTAAGAGAGATGTTCCCACATATCGACAAACCTTCCCGAGTCCGTGGATATATATTGGAATTCTTAATTTAGGCAGTCTTTCCATTTAACTTGAAACTTTCCTGCTGCTTTGTGCCATCTGAAGACACAGTATTAACAGAAACGGGTGTAATGATGGCGATGAAGTCCAGTCCAAGAGCCCGGGTGGTCAAATGCATGTGATGTATTTTGTCCACAGAGGGGCACTGTGACACCAAATCACAAAAAATCAATTCCAGCTTCATTATAGGGTCCTATGGGTCTGTCCCAATGGTCAGGAAAAGTCAAGTCCCTTATTTCAACTGCAACTGAACTGAAAACACACTCAGAAATCCTTTTGATTTCCGGTTTATTTTAAGGATTTAAGGATTTCTCAAAATCACAAAAGGATATAAATGTTTAAAAAAAAGAAGATGTTTTTACAATGTCAAATTTGTGCTATTATTCCAAGTCTCATCAATATGAATAGATTTTTTGTCTTTAAGAGAATTCTGAAAGTCCATCTATAACTGCATATTATTTGGACAGGAATCATTTATTAGGCTGAATCCAACATGTCAATAGTTTTTTTGTGCTGATTTTGAACTTGTGGGTGCAAGCCGTCAACACCTGGATTCTTGGACTTGGGTGGGACTGGGGTGAATTGTGGGAGACACATACCTCTGAATGTCCCTCTGAAGCTGTGCCGGGATCATAATAACTGTCCTACTAATTGGGGGGTGCATGGCAAGCGCTTAAGTGTTCCAAGTTTAGATACCGGGATGGACCTTGTGTCTCTTACACTCTCTCTCAGTCCCAAGACCAGCTTCAGGACAAAACCGCACAGAAACCCTGAACCTAAAATGTCAAAATTTATAATTGAGAGAATTACACAAATCTTCAGCCTGTCGCCCAGACTTTGTCCCTCTATTTTCTCTGTGGAACGTATTCAGTGTGTAGAACACATGCATAATTTTCTTCTCCATATGCAGAGTCCAAAATCTAATTTGTGATTTATGCCAAGAACTTGTAACACCTGAAGTAATACTTTTTTAGTCCTTGCAGGGTAAAAACATCGGATTTTTAAAGAAATAAAACCAGACCATAAATGGTGCTAAATGCCAACCTGAACATAAACAAATTTGATTTGTTTCTCAAAACTTTTGACATTCTGCAAGTACAGTCTGGACAGCACTGTCTTTAATGCTGTAAATCACCTTATTTATATGTAAATGCTGTATGTATTCTAAAAATGTAAATATATTGTTTTCTACAGAATTATATGTTGAGATTGTATAAAAGATTACTCAAAGCCTCCTGTTGGTTGCCTTGGTTTCTGCATCTAAACGCACAATGATTAAACTTCTGTTTTGAATATAATTAATCTATTATATATTAAATCCATAAGCATCAAAAGATACTAGATTTCAAAATGTACAAATTCTCATATTTGAGAAGATGGAACCAGAATATTGTTGTTTGATAAATTAATAATTACAACCTGTTATTTGTCAAAATAGTTAATAATAATTTCCCTTGCGATGTATCAATCCAGATCAATAGATGGTTATGAAATGGCATGGGACAAGACTATAGGGTGTGAACCTCCACTGGTCTCACGATTCCTCTCAATCCAATTATCCTGCATCACAATGTGTTATCTCAATTTTATTATATTGCTACACATGGTTTTCATGGACAAATTCAAGCAGTCAGACTTGTATGAAATGAAAATGAAACCCCTTTTTGGTCTATCTGCTCAGGGGAAAGACACTTCCTGGACGCAGCGGAGTCTCAACACAGCGGATAAAAAGCGGAAACAGAAAAAAAATCAACAAGCAATATTAGTCGGCGATAATAATTATGGTCTGTCGCTGCATCGATGCAGAATCGTCCAGGTCCGCGTCGCGATGCATCGATGCCATGATGATGGGTGATGATTGGGTTAATGATAATAATAATGATAACCTTGACTTATATAGCGCCTGGTATATAGAGGTGAAAGGTGTGAGGCCAGGAGAGAGGGGTTGCTGTCTGTGGTGCAGAACCCCCCCCCCCCCCCCCCCCTTATGAACCAATGAGGGCTCCACACTGACCAGTAAAACTAATTGTGATCCACCCATCCATGAAATCAGATTAATCTTCATAGATATCTTCCCAGCTACATTCTATTCAAATTTCCTTCTGTGACATTTTCATTATGTTTTCACAATCCCAGCAGAACCTCCGCTCCCTTCTCTGTCACTTTCTCAAAGGGATAAGAAGTAGAGGAAATCAAAAGAACTAAAGACAGTGGAGTACCAGCCCTCTTCTCGTTCGCAGAGAGATAAAATAACTCCCCCCCATGGCTAGAAACCTCTTCAGGATCCTGGCCCAGATTTGGGGATGATCATTATCTGCTTTCAGCCAGTGCTGAGAGCTTCCCGGTGAGATGAGGATAAATCTGTTTGGTCTGAGCAAGTGTTGATATCTGTGGGCTGTGTGCAATTCTCTGCCTTATAAATGCCTCTTCTCAGCTGGATATGAACATACAGAGACGTTTCTTTACCACGATGGAAATGAAAAAATCCAAAACCCTGCCAGTTCCTTCAAAGTTCCTTCAATTTCTCCCCCCTTCTTTTCTAGATGAACAGCATCATTAACCACTTTGCAGTGTGTTGGTGTCTGACTGGCCTTCAAACTTATGGATCTATGACAAAAACCTTTTGGATTGTATTTCATTGTCTCCTTTTTAGATGTAACAACACACCCATGCAGCTCTTTTTGTTATTGAATGCTAAAAGATTGGTTGATTTTACTAAATTCTGGTGTAAGTATTTTACTGTATCAGATCAACAGCGGCATCGCCCCTGCAAATATATTGTGACAATACTCTGCCATTGGAGGATAAAAAACTCTACTTATTGTTTCTTTAAAGCTCTAATCATTTCCAGCAGTCGTAAGTGTAATAAAAGGTGACGGATTTAGGTTTTTGGGGGTAAAAACAACCTAAAAAGGGTCAGGTTCCTGCTTGGGAGCCTTCAAATAACGATTTTCCACAGTGGATTTTCATAAGAGACTGGATTTTTCAACCGTTAGATCTGCAATTGTGTGGTTTTGTGTTAGTGTGTGTTTGAAGGTGACTGCAGGGAAGAGATGCTGACAGTCATAGAGAGGTGGAGACATTTCCTTATGCCAATGTGTACACTGGTGTGTGTGTTTTTTTTTTTCAGGGAATGTAAAAAACTGGGACAGAATGAGCCCTGGGGTGTGTAAGTAGCCATCAGCCATCACTGAAGATGAGCTTCAGTCCTCTGATAGGAGCTGATGAGAGCCTATGGAACCTGACAGCACGCAGCCCTCTGGAAAATCCAAAGGCCTGGTGATCAAATAGAGGAGAAATAGCATGAGACAGACAGAGGAAAGAAAATGTAGGAGCGGAGTTGGGTTCCAAGATTTGGGATTCACTCTACGAGACATTTGCTCTTACAAAATGATTGGCAATGAAAACTAGAAAAAAAATGTTGCTTCCCCATACCGATTCTGATACCTGAACTTGGGTATCAGAATCAGAAGCCGACACGAGTACTTATCCGATACCAGTGTGTCGTATATTTTATTGCGTTTTAAACACTGTGTACTACTATCCCTGTATGGATGTGAGATGATTTCTATCTTTGTTGTCGATCTGGCACAGGTCAAAGCATTACAGCATTTTCTTTTATTATCCAATTTGGCAGTCAGTCATAACGGAAAAAGAACATATAATAAACTATTTTAACGTAGATTTTCTTTAGGACTTTATTACTTTTGCATCGTATCGGTGACTCTGGTACTATCCGATACTGATACCAGCGTTTAAGGCGGTATCGGGGAACATCTCTAATGAAAACCAAAACTATTTCACACACATTTTTGTTCACCTCCGCATTGGTTTTATTGGGTTGATGTTTCAGTCACGAGAACATTTGTCTTGAGAAATAAACCAATGCAGAGTGGAAGTGTGTGGGAATTGTCTTTGTTCTTCTGGAAATGGATATTCCAGTGTGTGTGTGTGTGTGTGTGTGTGTGTGTGTGTTTGTGTGTGTGGGGGGGGGGGGGGGGGGGGGGGTAGTTCCCTTCCCTACAAAGGAGACAAAGCGAGCGGAGTGAATGTTGCTTTGAACTGGTAGCTACTTCCATCCTTTACTTGCCAAAATGATAACATGTCATCATAGAAAATCTGCTTAGAAACATAGGAAATATTGGATGGGATAGAACATAAAGACATTTTGCTTTAAAACAACACATTCATAATTAGTTTCACTTGTTTTCACTTGAAATAAGTTGTGTATCAGAATACAACACACATTTTGTGTGGACTTTCCGACCCTTTAATAAAATAAAGAATTGTGTGATGTTCAATGGTATCAGCATTTTGGATGGGGGGCATGGAAACATGAATTGGTCATGTGACAAGGACTGGGGTGATTAGGCAGCCAGGTGACAGTGTGTGTGTGTGTGTGTGTGTGTGGGGGGGGGGGGGGCATTCATATTTCCTCCTTTTCTAACCTTCCCACCGCTTTAGGCTAATTTTGACACTTAAAATGAGGAGCTCAGGTAATTGTGATTTCTCCTATTTCGAAAAAACTATATAATACCTTGTCTGATCAGTCTCAGTTGTCCTCACTATAATATAGGTTTATTTTAATAAGTATGGACAGCACACATTGGTAGTCTCTTCATTCTCACCTTTATATAATACCTACGGCCTAAAGAAAGCCCATGTGGTGTCCTAACAGCCATGCTGGATGATGTGTGGAAAGAAAACCGCCTTGACACGGTTTGTTGATTATAAAGTTTATTTATTACAAATCCTTAGATCCTACACCCATCTGAGGGGTAGACCGGTGTCTGTGAAGGCCAAGACCAGTTCCCATCCATGCTTATTATGAGGACGAGGCATCTCCAAGGTCTTCAGCTTATCATCCAGACAGAGTCAAGTCCCTCAAGTGTGAAGGTCCCCCTGAGACCTGTTGGACAAGGAGGTCAGAGAACCTTGGGACATGTCATTGTACTTTAAAAACAAAAAATTCAAATTAAATCTGGAAGTTAATCATTCCTTGGTTATATTCTGAAACTGGTCCATAGTAGCCTAAATGATAAATAAACTGTAAGTTGATATATAGATAGATAGATAGATAGATAGATAGATAGATAGATAGATAGATAGATATTTACTGTCAAATAAATAACCACGGAATATTGATAGAATTGCGTAACACTGGGATTATATTACCCAATTATATTATACAAGTACAATAATGATAACATTTCTCCTAATTTATTGAGATTTGTGTGTAAATAACACTAGCCTACGCTGTATCTATCATTTATGCGGATAGTGAATGGTTAATAATGTTCCAAGAATTCCTGGGGGAGGAAGAGAAATCCTTCTCAGCTGACGAACCGGTTACCGGGGCCGCTCGTTAACTCGTCAACTTTCGGAAATGGATAGCAGCTCGAGAGGAGTGAACGTGAGCCCGAACGGCCCGCACTGCGCGTGTGTGTAGGACGGGCTCAAAAGGCGCGTGGTCTGCGCGACAGCCGCCTCCGTTTTATTTCTCACTGCTCCTCTTGTCGGTCGGTGGCTTCGGCTGCCGTTCTCTTCGGTTAGCTGTTCACTTGTGTTCTGCTCCGTGTACGAACGCTCGTGTCAGTTGTCTGTATGTGTGGTTTGCGCGTGAACCGGCTAAATCAAAGTAGAAGCAGGCCAGCGCGAGCCAGCAGTAAAGGCAGGCAGGCAGGGCAGAGATGCAGCCCGCGAGCGCCCAGCTAGCAACCGTACGTACACTGCAAGAGATGTTCACGTCCACACCGGGGATCCTCATGCTGTCCATGCTAATATGTCTCCAGCACTGCATTAACGTCCACGGTAAGTCTCGAGTCCTCGGTGTGTGTTCGCTCGTGTGTATGTGTGTGTGTGTGTGTTTGTGTGTGTGTGTGTGTGTGTGTGTGTTTTGTGTGTGTGGTGGGAAACATACACAGTGTCCTATGAGGTTAGCTAACATTACCGAGCTGTACACCTGTCTTGGCTGCTCTTTGAGGGAATTACCGTGCTTTGCTACACCTTGGGCTAATCAACTTGCCTCTTGTTAGCATTGAAACATCTTAAAAAGCCAATTTGGTGGCTGCAGTAAGTTATTTTCTATCTTGTGTGTATGTGCTTTACATTCATTTATAAGAAATGTGTTTGTCCTTAAATTAGTAATGTATGTAGCTTGAGTGTTTTCAGCTCAATATCTGTCTCGGGAAATGAAAGAGGGGGATGGAGAGGCCCGTGTGGTTTGTGCTGCCTGCCGTACAGCGCTGCTTGTCGCCAGTCATTCCAGGCCAATTAGCCCTGCGGTCAATTAACGTTAACTTCGCTCTGAAAACACGCAGCCCATCCGAATAAACCCCTGGTTCTTGTACTGTTTAGGCGGTTGTGCGTGTCCTGGTTTCTCATTCACTTCCTCTGTGGGATTTTTTTTTTTAATTCTGCCGTCACCACCCCCAGCGAGGCTTGTAATTTATTTATTCGTGAAGTGGATACCGACGACGGGGTGGCAGGGAGAAGGGGAAAAGCGGTTACATTGGACTGATGGACGGCGGTAAAACAGGGTATGAAGCAGCACCGCAGTCCCGGTAGGCCAGGTGAGGAGTGAGCGCGGCCAATTACCGACCGCAGGTGAACCCAATCAGGGCCTAATTATGAGCAGAGTGGCCAAGGTTAAGTTGTTAGGCTACTAACTGGTGTTGGTGGAAATCCTTTAAAAAAACACTAGCGATAAGTTTAATTTGTTTTTTTCTTTTTTAATATCAAAACACGTAGGCCTAATTGGATGACGCCACATTTATCCCCCTCCCCCCAGACCTTCATAGATATTCCCATTTGAGATTTTGAAAGCAGCTAATTTTGGCAGCTTTAGCTTGACAATTTAGTTTAAGTCTTTAGTTTTTTTTTATTTGATCAACTAATTAATTGCACTAATTTACATTCTAAATGTTAGTAAATACGTTGCAACCAGCCCTCAGCCAAGAATATCTACCGCTTAGTGAAAAGTTTGTATTCACTAGTGTTTTCCCAGTTTGTGGAAGACTCGGGTGTACTCATTTGGCTGAGGGTTTAGGGGTCCTCAAGGAAATATTTTTTTTAATTTAAATTGCAAGTTCACATTTTGGACCATTTGATATTACCTTGTTTTTTTCTAAAACAAGACACAACTTGCTAAACTACAGTCATTAGATGTGCAAAAAGTATTTAGGTTACATTTATTTGGTTTAGGTGGTGCCCAAAACTTCTTCGGTGTGTATCTTATTGTCTTACTGTGAATGAAGAGAGCCTTCTTGGTAAAGTTAAATTGGGATATTTAGTTACTATGCACTTTCCTAATGTCGTTCCCCCCCACGTTATGGTCGGCTTGGAAGATTGGAGAAGGATTTTGTTATTGGGTGGAGATAGAACTGTAGGACCTTTCTTTCCACAGGTACATGGTTTTTATTAATGAAATTACTAATCATTTCAGCAGTAGGGTGCACGCAGGCTAAATTATATTTCGGCGGTATTTTTCGCGGTGGCTAAATTATGTAACGGCTCAGAGAGGGATAGAGCTGTGTTGGCTGCCTGTCTTACACAGATCAGTCTCTCGAATCCCTACCTACTGTGGAAAATGGCCTTTGGAGGGGGGGGGGGGACAGTGAATCAAAACTAGTCCTTTAATGTGCACACACTCCCCATAAATGCATACATCACTACCTCTTTCTCTTTCTCATTCTCGGCAGCAAACTAAACCCAAATACACATGTACGCACGCACAGATTGAGATTTTGGGAGGCTATTTGAACAGAGGTAACGCAAATTGGATAGCGGCAAGAGCAGCAGCAACACTGGCCTGATTTAAAATGGATGTATTTTTCCTTCATGGTTACTGTGATGCCATGCTAGACCCAGATCTGCAGCTATATGAGGGGAGGGTGGGGGTGCGATTGGTTCCTGAAGTGAGTGGGGTGGTGGACAGAGGGAGGAGGAGGAGTACACTGCAACCATTTCTGTTACTGGGGAAAATTGCATCACCATGACCTCCAGTGTGACAGCATTCATAAAGCGCACAATGATCTATTATTTTGGGAAGTAGCCCCACGCCTGTTGGATCTATGGATTGAAATCCACTGGGAGTACAAGCAGGTGAATAATTAGCGTGTGGAATAATCTGGAACTTTAAACTCAAGCCTTTTAGCGAAGAAGAGTTGGCTCTCAGTTAATATAGACTTACAGTATGATCAACACATTTGCATGCATAACAGTGACGTACAGGATGTGCAGTTTATCTGCATTTTAATCGCGGTTGTGATTTTGGCTGAATATTTGAGAAACTACTTTTTTGCAAGTAAACTTATTTTGTCTTTTATTCTGAATTAAAAACATCAGTTCAAATGGGGAACTATATATTAGACATTTTATATGGGGATTATGAATTAGTTTTTTTCCTGTAATTGAGCAGCCCTGCTTAAGTCATTGTTGGGACAAAAATCTGATTTTTAGAATTGTTATGCTTAATATTGAGTCTGAATGAGAATTGTTTTGAAAAGTCACAACATTGCAAAGTTGTAATACTTTCACACTAAATTCAGAACATTTTGAGTGTAATTCTGTAGCTTTCTGTGATCAGGTGTCACTGTCTTGCTGTTTTACCAACTGCATTAGATGAACATCAAGCCAAAATGGAAGTACAAAAACCTGATTTCTGTGGTTCTGGATTCACCAAATGATATCTAGTTGAGGTTTCTGAGGTCTGAACTTTTTTTTAGTTTTTTTTTTTTTAGATTTGTTAAAAATGATCCTTTGCAGCCATGACAAAAATATTGCCGTCTATCTTCCCAAAGTCCTTAGTTAGCTGATGTGTTCTTGGTCTTTGAACTAATCTTGCAAAAATGTATGCGAAACAACAACAAATGAGGCACATAAAGGATTGTTAAGGAATACAGGAAATGACATTTTGCATGACAAAGTGCTGAAAGCTTTCTCAGCCTTTATATGGTAGCACCAACAGTGTACAGGTTGGAGTGTTTCAACTTCAAATGTCAGCTAAAAATTCAGTCTGACACTGCAGGGTATGAGAATACTCTCGTACAGGTTTATATACAGCACTTCAGATAAAAAATTGGATCAAAGTGCAGGGTGTGCAGTTTAGACTAAGTCAAAGAGACCCTAGAATAGTCACCCCAGAGTATACACCCTAAAGAACAAACACTGGGATTTATCATCCTACATCTCAGTTTTTGAACACTACAGCAAACCATTTTGCAAAACATGTTTTGAGCTGATGTTTAGGTGTAGGCCTATATGTCAGTACAGGGCGTCCTGGTACCGGGGCTGCACATCACATTGTTTTTTTTTTAATTCGGTTTTATCAACTGGTGCAATAACTATATTGCAAAAGACATTGAGGTTTTTGTTGGCTAAAAATATCAGAAAACTGCCTTTACTTTCCATTATAATGCTCCCTTTTGTTCAATAAAATGTTAGAAAGAATTGCGCACACTTACATTTGGCAAGCAATTATTTACTGATGAAGGTCTAAGACTTAAACATTGTAGTATTTTCAAATACATTGTGGTCTTAGACCTTCATCAGGAGATATGGTTGTACCTGATTAAGAACAAAACTTATTTTCTAAGTAATTGCTTGCTTAATGGTCAGTGTGCGGGATTCTCTCTGAACTCCTGATCTGCTACTTTTGATCACATCCTGCCCGACAAGAAGCTTTTGTATATACGTTGTTTCCTATTTAAATTCAAGCAATTTAAAGTTTAGTAGAATACTGAAAGCAGCAGAACTAAGTACACTTTAATATATAATCACAATATTCAATGGTGTTGCATCTTTTCCTCATATTGTGCAGCCCTACTGATTACCGCAGGTATTGAACAGACCTAAATCAGTCACAGCTTATGTCTCTGGTATTAGTCCCAAAACCATTGTTTCATATTAGCACAGCTCTGTAGCCACCCTTGTGAATTACAAAAACAAACATGGATGGACTCAGCAAAAGGAACGGAGGAATATCTGAGATGGGTTTTATCTGGAACCCTGCTGCACCTTTAATGATACTTGTGTGCTTCCCCTTGTGATATTGTTTTGATCAACACAGGACTGAGCCATCACCGGGCGCCTCAGGCTCTCTTTTTGTGATCATTCTCGCTCGGTCAGCATCTAATGGACGTCAGCAGTAATCACGAGGCTGATGGATGAGTCAGGACTTGTTGTGAAATATTTCCCTCATGATGATGACCGGTGCGTTTTGGCTACTTTTGGCTTTTCTATGATCTTTTAGAGCTTTTGCAGCATACAGCGGTGGACGTGGATTTTAAAAGTAAAAGATAATTGTAAATGCTGCCCAAGATCACCAATGTGAATGGATATTTGTTATGAAATCAAATGCAATTTGTGGGTTGCCATGTTTTTATGTATTTGTGTGGAAGTAACTCTAATGGCTCTCCGTTTTACCCTGTAGAGTCCGGCTGTACTGGACTCTGCCGGTGCAGCGAGGAGCCGCTGCCGTCTGCATCAGTACTACATTGAGACAGTTTAACAACCTTTAGAACCGTCTCAAAGCTGCGTTAAATAGTAGTCCAGGTTCCTGTTTTGTTGGGGTCAGGTTTGATCACCTGATGGGTACAGGAGTACGCATCTGAAGTGGAACCACAAGCCTGTTAACATAGAGGCTTCAATGAAGAGAAGGGAGCGCTTTAAAACCTATTTTATACTGTCTGTTTAAAACTCAGAAGTAGCGTTTGTGACGCAGTTGGCTCGTAAAATTTAATCAAAACTGAAGTTGGTATAAAAAAACAAATAATTTAAAAATTAAATCGTGAACAGGGTGAATCTATTTTACGATTAATCGTGCAGGCCTAAAGAGTTTATTTTTATCGGCATTGCCCTTATCCCTAAACAAGCACAAAAAAAGGAGCCGTCGTCCCGCTCTCTCTGCTGCAGTGAAACTGTATTTTACACTATGAAGGTCAATTTAATTAGCGCTTCACTTGCATGCCAAACACTAGGGGTGGTCCGTTATACTAAAATATATTCAACTTAACTGACAATTTATTGATACATATCTCTTAAAAATAGAAAGCTTACACTTCGTAACGTTATGTATTAACCTGATTGCATTGTACAATAAGCTACAGCAGACAAGCCTTTTTTTTTCTTTTCTTTTTTATTGTCGTATTCGGACCCAGGGCCTGGATTCATAAGCCCCTTTCCAGATAATATTTAATTGTATTTTTAATTGTCACGTGCCACTAGAATTTCCATCTTTATTTCCTTGACATAAAGATGGTTGCACCATAAGTTGGTGCCAAAACAGTGATCAGAATGCAGGAAACTTGGTGTAAATTGTTTCTGGACAGATTTTTTTAATTTTGACGAATAAACACATTATTACCAATTTAAAAATAAACTTATTGGACTCGAATAAATTCTATTTTTCTGTCCGGTTGGTAGTTTGGTTCAATGTTACTTGTCTCCAGATACAGCTATTTTTTTAAGCGGTTTGATCAAGCTAAGGCCTCTGATAACGCTGTTAAAGAGCTAACGCTCGATCAATCGATAATCATCACAAAACGGAGAAATACAGACAGAAAGTGTTTTTACTTTTGAAGGAAGATCGACAGATTAATCGTTTATCACAGTAGTTGTTAGTTGCAGCGTCCTTTAGCCTGGCCCTACCAGGCTCTGGTCCATTTCATTAGTCCAGAGTGTTGAGGTGCTTGAAGGCGGGTACTCTGTTAAACTCAAACTATGGGATCTGCACAGAGCCACTCTGGATCTACTGTAACCAATCACTAACGTTTGGTCGTGATGTTGGCTTAGCATTGCTAACATTAGCCTTAGCCAACTTCTTCGCTACTTATAGAGCGCGCTGGAAAAACAAACCTTTTCCGGACCCCATGGGGAAGAGGGCCACAACATCATGGACCCCGACAAGACTCAGCAAAGATTGTTCTTGCTCGGGTTTTAACTTCTGGATAGAACGGACCAAATGGCTACGCTCCCATCTTTTTCTGCCGCCACTAGTTAAGAACTCACTGAAGGTTACTGAACCTCAACGGCACCGTTCCCAGCCACTCCCTCTGTTTGCTGAGTGGACCGCCAAATATTTGGCCAGGGTGAAAACCAGTGAATTTCATCTGTTATTCTGTCTGTATGTTAGTGGTTATTTGTTTCATTTAATCAAAATGTATTTATATAGCATTTTACAGCAACAGCAGGTATCAAAAGGGCTTTACATCGGGAACCAAGCACAAAACATATGATACAATAAATAAGGATGGCTGGATAGATGGTTATGCTCAATGTCTTCCTTAAACAATAATTAATTTAAGAAATGTTGGGAACCTACAGTCAAGAGAAATTATCTAACTGGCCCGGAGCTACATAGGCTGTAGAACCATAGATTTGATAACGTGGCACGATTTTAGTCATGCATATCTTCAGTTGCATGTTGCTGCTTCAGTTAAAGATCTGAAGCTCCTCAGGTTCATATCAAACAGCAATGTTTCTCTCTCTCTCTCTCTCTTAAGGAGCTGCTGACCCACTTAAAACGGTTCCCTTCATAATGGCGTTTTCAGTGAATAAAGGCACTTTTTGTAGACCGGATTTATGGCCCAAAAAGGGTTTTGTCTTCTATTTTGGCGAATACCCTAAATGTGTTAACAGGGATAGATAGAATAAAAAATGAGTAAAATCTGCAAACTAACATTTCTTAGATAAATCCAGTAGTAGTAGTTTCCTCTGAAGTAGAAGTAAATAGTGAGTGGTATACGGTTGAGTGTCATGTGAAGTGCTTTGGGTCCTTCTGTAAGTTATTTTGGGGCACAATGGTTCAGGAGAAGACTATAAGCGGCAAAGCGGTCGGCCTGTTCCAAACAGGCACGTTTTGAACACTGTACCAGATGATGATAAATCCGTGAATCACAAATCTAATTATCATCCTTACTACCTACGGCTGCACAATTATGGCCAAAATGATAATCACAATTATTTTGATAAATATTGTGATCACGATTATTTGTTTTTAACCAAAACAAATTTTATCTTACCAGTTTCTAACCTCCCAAACGTCTCGGCAATTTCTACTCAACAGTCTTATTTTTATTTATTTAATATTAAACCCTTTTTTTTTAGGCCTATTGCTCCATGGAAACCGCACTTAAGTGTTAAAAGATCTGGGGAGCTGGGTAGCTCACCTGCTAAAACTCTTAGCGTTGTTTTGGTGCCTAATGTTAACACCCGGCAGCACGTGGTGCCATGTACCTGGCTCAAAACCCCTTATTCTTGTGTAACTGCTGATACAACAGAGCTTGGTAGCCGGCGTCATGTTTTGAGTTTTTCTGCTCCTCCAGTAGCCATTAACATAGATTATCTGATTTGTAACCCAAAAAAAGCTTTGCCTGTAATGTCTCTTCACGTTTCCTCAGACATTAAGCAGCCTACTTTAAGAGCTACAGTATACATTCATTGCCCTATTTTGTTAAACTTTTTTTTTACATATTTAAGAAACAAACTAACAATTAAAACAATACACTGAGGCGAAGAATGCATCCCGGGGCCCGATAAATATCGCTTATTACACTTTGGTTAAACTTTGCAATTAATCCGGAGCTGCTTGCGTTCCGACTGGTTAATGTTGCTCCGTACGGAACATGAATCGACTGAGAGCTATGGTATGGTAGACCAAAGCAGGTTTGATTGCAACTCACGGCGCTTGGCTGCATCCCTCTGTCTCTGTGTATATTATATACAAGGCAAAAACACTTGTTTAAAAATGCTTGAGTGGTAAATATTTGCTAAGATTCCACCTCAGGACTTCATCTCACTGCAGCTTTTTGATTCTATAGTCTACCCCGGTTTCTGGACATCTGATGTCCTTCAGACAACCGTTTAACAGATGTCAGGACACCGGCATTTTTCACTCAAATATTGAGGTCCCTTCATCTTCGGTTGCAATGCGGAGTTTCATTTCAGACTTCAGCAGTGTCTTATTATTATTATTATTATTATTATTATTATTATTATTATTAGTGGAAGGGTATTGTGTCCTATTGTTTATTGAGCTGTTTAAATGAATAGTGGAGCTGGATGGAGTGTAGCAGATGGGGCTTTCCTAAACCATACTCTTTCAATACTAATTTTATGAAACAAAATGAAATTTGCACATCATTATTTTCCAGTTTTAATGTTAGAAAGCGATCATTGACATATCTAGGTAGAGGCATGCCTACTGGCTCACTGATGCTGAGATTTACTCGTTAGATATTTAAATTCGGTATTGACTGACTAGGTATTTTTCTGTACTTGATACTTTAGAGGCAATTTGGTTGGTACCTCAAAAAGTATTTAATCCGGTACTCAGCCCTAGTAGCAGAGGTACAGTTTTAAAAAAAAAGGGGAAGGAAAAAAAGAGAAGCAAGTTGGGCAGGAAGAACTCAACTTTCTGTGGAAATCCACCATGTGGAGCTGGCATGCCTCCAGTGGCTAAGTGGCTGCTGGGATCTGCTGCGTGCCAGCTTGTTCTGCTGTAACAATTTTGTTTCTAAATTTCAGCAGTGCGGGGAATGTTGCTAGGACTAAATAAAAAGCAAATTGTAATTCAACAAATGATTTATGGGACCATAGTCACTTGAGTTTTTTCCTCATACCCCCTCTGTGTCTCTCTATAGGTACTAAGACGGAATGTGAGGCCAGCCAGTTTCAGTGTGGAAACGGTCGCTGCATCCCGTCCGTCTGGCAGTGTGACGGAGACGAGGACTGCGCCGATGGAAGTGACGAGAACTCCTGTGGTGAGACGCTAAACACCAAAAGACGCTAAACACCAAAAGACCACTAGTTCTGTATACACAACTAGTAGGGAAAAAACAGCAACAGATCACTGCAAGGGAATGTTTGATTTCAGTTAAGCAACATTGGTGAATTAATAATTAGGTAAGAAGGTAGATTCTTTCCAAATAACAGATCATAGTTGATCTGTGTTACATACAGATTAATGCTCACAATTCTGAAAGTTGGTAGTTAAATTACCTGAGAATAGGCGGCTTTGAGCCAGGTACAGGGCACCGGGAGCGGCCGGTTGGTTGTTTCTGCGGACACTTAAGTTTAGATGAAAAACAGTGAGTGTTATGCAGTGACTACTTAAGATTTAGGCCGAAACGTAAAAATGGAAAGCTTTTTTTAAAATGTCACCACTTTTTTATTTTTATTTTTTTGGACCATAAATTGTAAAAATGACATTAGGTCTCTGAGAGTTAACACGTTATTGCGTTAACTCATTAATTCACGTCAATTATTTCATCGTGCATTAAGCTTTTATTTATTTTATTGTAAAAGTCTGTTGCTCAAAGGCTTTTAGTTTGGAAAAGTACATTGCTGGCTGCTGCCGCGCTTACAGGAACCAGGAAAGAATTGGCGGGTAAACAAACCAACAACATGGAGAAGGGTACGGACCTCTTACATGGCCATCTTCATTTTAAAGTTATTCCAGACAGCGCAGTCGCCAGGACCTGTGATGTGTAAATACTGCAAAGTTGATCACCGCAGTACTTGCAGTCTAAAATATCACCTAAATGCAATACACACAGTTGATATCAGCAAATCATTCAACAAAACAAGCCAAGCTTACCAAAGATTCTGGAGGTAACCTTCTGAAAACTTAAAAAATATCTCACTTATTACCTCTAAACAGTCTATATAATGACTTGGTTTAGACAGCAGATGCATTCAAGCAACACATACTTGTTTTAATGTAAAGTGCCCAGACAGTATAGAATAGATTGTATGTTGTCACTACTGCACATAGATGTCACATGACATTCAAGCCCCACCAGAGACTTCCCAGCTTCCCTTGGGACAGAGTGACCTGGTGATTTGAAGGTTGCAGATAGAGCAGAGCTAAATATGGATACGAGTCATACGACAGAGGTGCGCGCGCGTCATTTAAGCTCTTTCCATTTTCTTATCTTTCTCATCTATCTGGGTCATATGAGACTGGGAGGGAGGACGGAACAAGTGAAGGAAAGCAAGGGGAAAAAAGAACAGCTGATCGTACTGGAGGGCAATATAAGGGACAAAATCCAAATAACCAGAATACCCCATAAGATATGAATACATGTAATATCCTGAAATTGACGGTAATGGCTCACATACTATACTCCAACATGATGTACATTTTATCAGAAATACTTTATTGATTTCCGAAGGGAAACTCTGTGTTACAGTTGCACAAATAGTAGAAATATCACAGTAGAAATCTAAGGAGTGTGGATATGTACGGTATTTACATAGTTAAAGGAATGTTGTTAGGAACTAACAGCAGTGAGTGCAATGAAGCTCAACACTGCTGATTTTCAAAAGAAGTCTGCCAGATATGGGTAGGAATTATGCTCTTTGAGTAGTTACTGCTCTAAGAAAAATATTTACATTGTACTGCTTTTATACAGACAAAGTAAATATGGACTATGTTGAGTTTAGATCCACAGCCAGTCAAATTATTTTTGCCTCAAGGTTCTAATTTTCTAAATAAATCAATGTATCTAGAGTAATGTAAACTACATGAAATGTTTTTTGTAAATGTAGTCCTATAAACATGGGAAGTCATCAACAATGTGGATATGCATTGTTTTATCATATTGTGTTTATGTAGAAAAAAGATTATTTTAAAATACAATATGGGGGCGCCTGGTTGGCTCACCTGGTAGTGTGGGCGCCCATATACCGTACATAAAGGTTTACTCCTCGATGCGGCTTTTTGTTTTGTAAATCAAGAAATGGTCAATGTGCGACTTTTTCTCCTGGATAAAGAGTTGGGTGTGCTGGAATTTATATTGATGAGGTGTATTTCTTTGATATGTTTCATTAAAGGAGCCTTTCTGTTTCCTCTTAAATGTATAACGCAGCCATCTCTTTTCTCTCCCACTCCAGTTAGAAAGACTTGTGCGGTGGTGGACTTTGTTTGTCGCAATGGCCAATGTGTCCCGAAGCGCTGGCACTGTGATGGGGAGCCTGACTGCGAGGATGGGTCCGACGAAAGCGTAGAAATCTGCCGTGAGTAGAAAGTTTCCTCCCTGACAAATCTCACACAGGTTTCAAGTCACATTTTTGTTTTTGATGATGTAAACTGACACGTAGTAAGATATATTACTGCTTCCCATGATGAACTTTGAAACTTACGTTTCGCATTGATTTCCAATGCCTTTTAGGCAGTGACTGAGGATGATGTAAATTCATTTGTTGGTGGTCTTGCTTTGCCAGACCATCCACACATTGCAGAGCAGAGGAGGGTCTGCCTAGTCCACACAGCATCCCGGGATGGGAGAAAAACTTGCTCTGGTTTATTGTCATTTCCTTAAACTTATCACAATCGCGTTGGGTGGCGCTAAGGTTCTCACAGAGCCACTTTGAAATAGTTGTGTGAGAGAAAACTCCTAATATACAAATGTATATTATGCTTGAGTAAATAAACTCTATAATTTAAACTAATCAGTGTGACTCTGGAGTAAAAACTAAGATTTATTAAGGTTTATATTCTGCTTGTGCAATCCTGTTGGACAATGAAAATAGATGGACCTTAACAATACACTATTTACTAATTATTTATACTTAAAACTGTTAAGTAAACGGTTTGAAGCTGAAATTATTACAAACATAGTATTTTTGGGTTCAAATACATGAATGAATTCTGAACTTAATTATCAAAACAATTGGTCTGATAATTAAGTTAAAGAAAACTGTGGTCAACCTGTCAGCACATTTTCCACTAGGAAGTCTGGTCAACAAAAGGTCAAGTGTGTGTGTGTGTGTGTTAGTGTTAAAGGGTTGTGTTAAGTTCCAGTAATAGCCACAGTGGTGTACGTGCTGTTCAACCCAACTACTATAGCTGTTATAACTGTGCTGTTTGACCAGCTGTTACGCATGACTTGGCAGCAGGCAATGGAATCTAAAGTGTGTGTGTGTGGGGGGGGGGGGTTGTACGTCTCCAGGCAATTTGTCTGTAAAGGTGCTGTGTTTGTCTGTATTGCAACATTGATGACCTAAGGAAGTCAGCTGCAGCTTTTAACTTAATCAATAATTTTAAAATGATTTCAGTTCTCTATTATCTCAAATTAGAACCTGGGTTTTAGGTGACTTGGTTTCACTTACAGACTCACACTGAGTTGTCACACTCAGTTTTTTTTAAATTTCTAAATGGAAAAATATCACGAAAGGACAACCATAGTTACCAGTTGTTCTGTTCAGTGCCATTTGGCCAATTCTGGCGTTTTTACTTTTTTTTTTTGGTTATATCACCATAACCAAATCATCATTATGCTCATTATTAATTTGTCCTTTTCCTAAAACTGAATTAATCCTTAAAAACCCTAAAAGTAAGACCTAGTGCAGTTTCCATGAAAAAAAACCATTGCTTGGACTGTGGTATTGCTGCTTGAAAAACTCTCTCCCTCTGCTGGCACTCTCTGTGCCAGCAGAGGGCTGTAATGTATTTTATATTTAAAAAAAAAAAGGAAAACACGATACAGACAATGCTATATGTACAACTAAACGGCGCTAGGCCAAATCTGCAGCGGCAGATCCTATGATCCCTGAGATGGCTAAACACGCTGTCATCGGGTCTCAGATGTCTGGTTCAGGGGTAGGGTTGGGCGGTAACACGGTAAACCGCTGGGTCTTGATCCAGCTTGTAGCTCCTGGCTGCCATCAGGTTAGTGTGTTCAGCCTTTCTGACCTCATAAGAAGCAAGATTCCAGATCAGCCCATCTGAGATTTCCTTTTGTCAAAGGCAGAGCAGGATACCCAGGGCTGGGTTTACACCCTTGGCCATTTCTAGCCACTGGGGGGCCATAAGCAGGATGGGGGAACTCATTAATGTAAAAAAACCTCAGTGGCATTTTCACGTTATGGGACATTTAACAACTTAATAGTTATGCATTGACCTGAAGGTGATGCTGAGAAATGCACAACACAAAACTGGATTCAGAAATATGGCAGCGTAGTGTTACTTGGCTTATCAACAAAACTGCATCCTCGTAGTCAATAATTCACACAAGCCACTTTTCAATTCACCTTCCTCTACTGCTCCACTGAGCAGCACTTACCACAGTACAATCTGATTTTTCTCTGCCACAGTGCTTGTTATCTCCCTCCACGGTGGAAGATTGCACAGATCAGCCAGGTCTTGAAGCTGAAATTTGATGGAAACAAGCAGTTTGGAGTAAATGTGAATGCTTGCTGTGATAAAAGTGGATGTTAATGATGCCAGAAGATCTAGAGTTTAACCTCCAGCCGACATTACAAACAAGATGGGCCCACTATTCTAGCACCGAAGTCCGTTATTGTTTCATCATTTATTTTTGGGCTTGCTGTTATGTAGGCAGCAAGTAGCCACTGCAGCTGTGATGACCACATACACTATTCTGTACCAGAACGCATGTACATATTTCTTTGTCTCGACAAAGAGCCTAAACAGTATTGACAGGAAGGCGGCAGAGGTGTTGACGTGAAATCGGCTAGAGCAGTACCAGCAAGGCCACTGTGGCCGCAAGGCGTTACCTTTTATTTTCTTTATTTTTTTAGGTCAATGTGGCTGCTGTAAAATTGCCCTAGGGTATGTGTCTGTGCACTTGTACAAGAAATCCCAAGATAGAGCTTAGCTCAAAATCAGAATTGGAAAGGCTTGAAGTCCCAAATATGCAGATTATCTTAACAGTTAGATTAATTTAACAACTTAATTCTAACTGTTTGTGTTTTGTCCATGCAGACATGAGGACATGTCGTGTGAACGAGTTTAGCTGCGGAGCAGGCTCCACTCAGTGTATCCCCATCTTCTGGAAATGTGACGGAGAGAAGGACTGTGACAATGGAGAGGACGAGGTCAACTGCGGTAAGTGGACACAGCATTTAGGTCATCTTCTTTTGAATACACAACAAGGTAAAATTAACTTCTCGACTCACTTTAGTTAATCCCTGCATTTGGACTTAAATGTTTTGAATTTTGTAGGCTTGTAGTAAGGGATATTGCATTTAGCTGAAAGGAGTGATGTAATCAACAGAAATTATTTTTCCCACGGTACTTAATTGTCGATGCATTGGATCCAGGCTCCATATACTGTAGGTGTCTTTAAACGGAATAAACCTTCACCTCCTCTCCAAATGGTGGAACTGGGATGCTTTTGTGGGTTAGGTAAAGTCAGACTTCAAAGTTTATGCTGCTGTGACCTGAAGTGCAATTATGCATCTTTTCGGAAGGGTTTCAAATCGTAATACTTGTGTTTTACCCGCTCTAGCACTGAAACCATTTAATGGATGTGTGTATCAATTACTCCTCATCTTCCAGCTGTTTATCCTAAACACTGTGCAGCGTAAACACACTAACAGCCTTTTCAAAAGATCATGATGCTCTGCCTGGACAATAATAGAATGTAAACTAAAATAATTGGATCTGACAAACGCTAATGAAGCCTGTAGCACGCTGGTACATTTAATCTGTCTGTCCAATTTCTCATGCTTATCAGGGGCCGAGTTGCTGTGGCAGCAGGCTGAGCAACGCAGCTCTTCCTGGGGGATCTTTAGGCATCCCCAAGCCTGAGTGAGACATACCAGTAGAAAGACTTATGTGCCAAACCAAATTGACAGATAATAAGTTGAGTAATGATTCAAATTTGATTTGACATTTCTGCTGACGATTGAAGATGTTAATCACTTCAATGAATGGGTTTAATCTATATCGTCCCAGTATTGAGAGTACTAGGCTGATTAGGATTAGTTATATCGGAAGAGTGGAAGATTTTTATTCATTTGTACTGGAATGTTTTACTGCAGTGTAGGGCTACACGATTATGGCCAACATTATGTTAATGATTATTTTGATCACGATTATTCTCACGATTATTTGTTTATTTTAACCAAAACAAATGTTGTCACATAGGCTATTTATAACGGCATGGCATCCATATTATGCTACATTCTTATGTTGAAGTTCTACAGACATACAGCTGCAACACATGTAAATGAAAATTAATAGCATAGAATATTTTTTAAAAGCATCTCTGAGAAAGTTCCATCACTTGCTTTCAACAAAAGATTAAAAGAGCTAGGGAGAGAGAAGGGGAGTGGGATGGAAAAAGCACCTTGGTACCTTGCAACTTCCTCTGGGATAAGATATCCCAGAAACTCTTTCAGTTGGACTGCTTCCCTGACACCTGTCACCCAGGTTGTTTGTGGGTTACTGCCCCTTGATGCGCCTAAGACCACGGCTCTCCGCTGCAGCTTTAGCAATAAAAACTTTGAACATTGACCACTCAGGTTTGATGCCCCCCATCCTCCCCAGGGATGCACGAAAAGTTCCGCCGGAGGTGTGAGTTGAAAGTCTGGCGGACAGGGGGCCTCCTCCAGACGTTCCCAATTTACCCGCTTGGGTTTACCAGATCTGTCCAGAGTCTTTCCCTGCCCCTTGACTCAATTTGCCACCATATGGTGATCTGTTGACACTGGAGGCCCATACGGGACTCAATTCAGGGTCTCCAAGAGAGCAGAGTACTCCGACCTCTTGTTTGGTGCATAGTAAACTACACACACCTCTTAAAGTGAGCTGCCACAGGCCCATGTCAATCAATATCTAAAGACCTTTACGGAAAGTGGGGAGCGAGGGGATGGCAAGCACCAAAGGGCCCTGCGTAGGGCTCTTCACTTGTGCACAAGGACACACATTAGTGCCGGTAATACATGAATGTAAATTATGCTGGATTTGAAATACAAAAACTTTAAGGAAGGAAATGCCTTAGTAAGGTCCAACACTGAATTTTCTTTTCTCTCCGCATTCAGTTCTTTTCATGTTAAAACAGAAAAGGGTCCAACACAAGCTTCTGCCACAAAGTTAGAAGTGTACTTTTGTCTATGTAATTGTAAGTTGTTGTATTTGATTTCTTTTAATTGGAGCGGATTTTCATAGTTTGGCCTTCATAGTTTAGGGCATTGTTTTTCCTCCTATTTACAGTTTGCTGATGGTGGTGTCCTGGCATCTGCCACACCCAATACTTTCCTTAGATTTTCAAATGGTGAACACATTTCCAATACTTGACCAGCCTACTGAAGTGTGCTTTGCATTATTTTTCTTCTTGGAGTTGTGCATGTCTCAGGCTAGTGTGTCATTGCTAGGCCATCCTGTTTTTATCCTGTGAAGGCATCACATTGTTGAGCTTAAATGTAACCCATTCTACTGCAAATGTTTGTCGGTGAAGATTGCATGGATGTCTAGTTGATTTGTGTCCACTTTAAGTGGATAGGAAATAGTGTGGCTTAACCCCCTAACTAGTGATGCCAGCCTTATGTCCCCTTTTAATGATACTGTATGGGTAGTTTCATAGGACAAAAGGACACCTCTTTATAAAAAAAGAGCGGCAGCAGTTTTGCATGTGTTGTTACGGAAGAGTATTGGGGCCACTGGTGAAAAATGTATGAATTCTGACTTTATTCTCAGAATTCTGACTTTTTTTCCCCCTCAGAATTCTGAGAATAAAGTCAGAATTCTGAGAAAAATTTCACCAGTGGCCCTAATCCTCTTCTGTATGTTGTAGATGCAGCCCAAATGTCCAAACTTAAAAGTACCAAGTTCTGTTTTAAAATGACCTACCTTCCATCCGGAAAGTGCCACACTTGTGTAAAAAATGTAATGACAGTGAATGGAGTCCTGGAAATGGTTTAACTAACTTGTATTCAGGATGAATATCTAGACTTTAACGTTATTTCTCGAAATTGCTAATAGTCAGATAAAACTTCAATGATCTTGAACTGCGTAGATTTCTGATTTAGCCATATTCCACTATTACAGAAGTTGCACACGGTCAGTATGCTTTAGTTTAACTTAAGAATAAAGTGAAAAGACAAACTGCCTGATATGGACATTTAGGTCTTTAATTTGGTGAAAAACGTTTGCTGCACTTAGCTGTTCTCAGTGTTCTATTTGCTTCCTGTCCACCCCCCCCCCCCAACTGCCTCCAGGTAACATCACCTGTGCTCCAAATGAGTTCACGTGCGCCAGCGGCCGCTGCATCTCCCGGAACTTTGTCTGTAATGGTGAGGACGACTGTGGCGACGGCTCAGATGAGGTGGAGTGCGCACCGTCGTCCTGCGGCCCCAGTGAGTTCCAGTGTGGAAACTCATCGTGCATCCCGGCCAGCTGGGTGTGTGACGACGACGTTGACTGCCAGGTACGATGCCACATACGCACGCATTCTTAAAAACGGGTTACAAGTTGTGGACAAGAATTAATTGGAGATTTTTATTCCTGCACCATCAGACAGTGACTTAGCAGGAGTTTGGCAAGCCAGTTTTACCTGGCCTGGATAGTATATGAATTCCAGTCATGCCTTGGTGGAATGCCCTTTTGAATCGTGCAATTAATTGCTGCGTATTTGGTCAGTCTGACAATCCTGATTGGATGTTTGACAGTAACCACTGGTTAGAGTGGCATGGCAAGATAATATGGGAGTGGATGTCACGGATGAGCTGTGGAAAGGAGCACAAGTCTACTTCTTTGCTGTAGACATGATTGTTGCAATACAAAAAACTGCACCGCTCCAAATTAAAACCAGATGTTCTCATCAGATGTGCCCATCAGTGGGCAGTCCCCACTGGCCTGTGACCAGTGGAGACTGCCCATCAGTGGGCAGGACTGCCATCATTCTCATTAGCGCACGTTTTAAAATTGTTGTTGCCCAAATGTTGGTAATTACGGAAATACATTCTGCGTCCCAATCCGCCACCTCTACTTTGTACCAGTTATTCAGCATCAACCTGCCTTTTTTGTTTTTTTTGAGGAGCCTCCTGTGTCTTCAAACAATCCTTGCTTGTGAAAACGCAGTGGAGCAGCTTAAAAAAAAAATAGTGACAAATCAAGCAACTTTAGCAACTGTAAAAGATGCCATGAAGCAGCAACAGGCCCATGGGTATGTCATGTAGTGGACTGCACTTTAATAAACGGTATGATTTCCCTCCACAAAAACATTACACACACCTGTTCTGCAAGTTAAATTTTCACAACGCCCTGCGGTTATTGACCTGCCCTTCTCACTAACTCTCTGACACACGCACACATCGACAGTCCTAACACGTTTCCTCACATGGCGGAACAAGTTCCACTGAGTCGGCAATTTGCCTGTTCCTTGCTAATTGGCTGTGTGGTTATCACTGACTGCCTAATGGCAAAATGAGAAAACTGATGCTAACTCTTACATCCACCAATCTATAAAGTACTGTGTTCATTGGGATAGCCATTGTATTAACTCTGCTTCTGCTCTCACACCCAGCCAGTCCTGTGTTGGTGTTAACAGTTATGGAGCTTCAGACAAACCCATACATTCTCACACTCTAATAATCTGCTCCTGCATGAGTTGCTGAAATGATGAAAGTTTGAGAAACTGCTCCTGCTGCTCCTCTTGAGGCCATTCGGTCTGATTGCCCAGTTTTGATGCTAATTAAAGGGATAAACATCTGAGAGCAGAGTCTTGAAGCGCTGGCATTTCTGCCCTGCACATCCCCCAGATCAACTGTCATTCAAACAACGTGGGTGTAGAGTCAGTGTAGACGGGGCACATTGCATCATACTCTGACATCCACACCCAACTGAGTGGAAAACACTCAGTGCCACAATATGCAACCAAGGGCTGAAACATTAGCCAGGACTGTAGCTAGCTAAAAGCATTATTTTATGCATGTAAAATGAAATATTTGATCAACCTATGTCTACCAGAGTGGAATAGTTTGCTTTTGATAAGATACTAGGAGTTAGCAAGCTAATGCACTGCATAGCTTTCTTTATCTACATTCCACTATAACACAAGTTGCACACTGGCAACATGCCTTAGCGTCACTTATGAAAGCATTTTATAAATAGTTTGCCTGAAATGGATGTTAAGATCTTGAACTTGGTGGAAAACGCTTGCTGCACACATAACGAGCAAACTGAGTGTCAGGATCAGCTATTTTACTTTATAAACATTTATTTTACTTTATAAACCTATAATATCACAACAAAGATATAAAAAGGGCAAGGGCCAACAAGCATAAGAGGGCCTTTAACAAATGTTCTGTGCTTTGCAGACAAAACTGACATGAGGCCCCTTCTTGTAATACAAAAACAATGAATGGTTTTGCTCTTGTGGACAAGTTGAAATTGTGACGTGTCTCTATAATGTCTTTGTTGGGATCCTCTTTTAATGACTTGTGCTCCTTAAGGTGGTTGAAGCCTGGAGATCTCTTGAAAAATCCAATACTGTATTGTAATCTCCTTGAACAGTCTTCAAGACAATTTCGATATTTGGGAACCTGGATTTGGTCAGATTAACATTCAAATTACCATATTACTTGTGGGCATTAGTCAGGCAAGAACGTATTTTGACAAGGAAAGAAAGCCTTCTACAGCTTAATTCAATTTTAGTTATAGTATCAATTCACAACCAGAGTTATCTCGAGACACTTTACAGAGAGTAGGTCTAGACCACACTCTTTTTACTAGGACTCAACAGTTCTAGTAGTTTCCTCCAGAGCAAGCAACAATGTGACAGTGGTGAGAAAAAACTTCCTTTTAGGCAGAAACCTGGGACAGACCCAGGCTCTTTTTGGCGGTGTCAGGGCCAGTTGAAATAAAAGTAAACGGTGACTAAAAGTAGTTTTGTAGTAGTTAAAGGTATAGCAGGGCACTGCATGCTGGATTGTGGATTCTTAGCTTGTCTGTATGCTAGAGAAGTAGCTGCAAATGCTAGGATGTGCACAATTCCTATTTTCAAAAATAAAAAGGCAAGGCACACTAGGCAGTTTCAACAACTGCCACCATATGACATTTGGACTCCAGTTTGTACCAAACTACTGCTGTGTCGTTTGTTAACAGCTACAGGAATTTCCAGTAGACTATTTTCTGTGTGAAGTGTATGAGATCTGTGATTATGCAAGCTTCCTACAGCTTTAAAAAAACAGTCATTGTTGCTGTAGTCTGTTTCCCAAATGTTCTAAAGGAAAATTGTGAGTATAATGTTGCTATAGCCAAAAGACATACCATCCAAAAATAAGAAAATTGCCAGTTTGACAAATTTGACAGTTTATTTTTAGAAATATGCTCATTTGCAAGAATTACAAAAAGATTCATACAACTCAGGTCTGTATGGTAAATGTTTAGCTTAGCCAGCAGATGGTTGGTTAGCTTAGCCAGCAGATGGTTGGTTAGCTTAGCCAGCAGATGGTTGGTTAGCTTAGCCAGCAGATGGTTGGTTAGCTTAGCCAGCAGATGGTTAGTTGGCTTTGCCGGGTTCTGTCCGACGGTAACAATATGCGCCTGCCCGCACCTCTTAAGCTCAGAGTGAATCCCGGAAGTCACCATGCCTGGCAAAATGAACATGCTTAGTGACTTGTTTCTTGTATACGATGCATTATCAAATTCTCGCCTCTTTCCACTGCAGGACCAGTCAGATGAGTCTCCGTCTCGTTGCGGCCGTCACCCGACGCCGCCTGCCAAGTGTTCATCCAGTGAGATGCAGTGTCGTTCAGGAGAGTGTATTCACAAGAAGTGGAGGTGTGACGGAGACCCAGATTGCAAGGACGGCAGCGACGAAGCCAACTGTCGTATGTACTGACCGGCTGTCAACACATTAAAAAAGGAGCATTTAAGATCCTAGTGGCATTCATTTTTGGGGCCTCAGATTTGAATTTCTTAACTATTTAAATTTGTTTATTGTCCTTTTTACGGATATACTAAAGATTGTCAGTAAGTGACTGAGCCAATGATTGGCATGGATTGTGTAATCCAGGTTTATGTGTGTCCTTGGCAGCTGTACGCTCGTGTGTTCTGGATCAGTTCAAATGTGATGACGGAAGCTGTATCCTGGGCAGCAGACAGTGTAACGGCATCAGAGACTGCGCCGATGGATCAGATGAAGTCAACTGCAAAAACAGTATGTGCTCATGTGTTTGCAGCTTCACACATGACTGTTTTTAATTATCCCGAGGGAATTTGCAAGTGAAGGGGTGAACTTTCAGGTTGGCCACTATTTTTGGTAAATACAAAAAGTCTTAAAATGAATGTATTCACTGATAATACTGGTACCAGAAAACAGACACCTAACAGTTGTGGCATGGAGTTTGCATGACAAATGATTCCTACAGTCTAGTTATACTCTTATACTTAAGGTCACAAATGGAGACGGTGTGATTTATCAGTCTAAGAATACAGAACCCCGTCTCATTAGCATGTCAAGAATTTGGGACTAAGTTCTCAATCTTTCTGACTAGATAGTGTAGATGCACTCAAAGCCAGGGTACTGAACTATGATGATGCAGAAAAGCATCCTTTTTTTTTTTTTAGGAATTTTCCATTTTAACATTCCACCTCAGGCTGTCCTGAAGCCCGAGAGCTGTGTTAGATGCTGTGGGCATGTGTCTTTACATAGAAAGAGAACAATAACAATCCATCTTAAGAGAAGGACTTGTAAAACTGTGTTCATCTCTCCAGTGACTCAGTGTAATGGACCAGAGAAGTTCAAGTGTCGCAGCGGTGAGTGTATCGAGATGAGCAAAGTGTGCAACAAGGCCCGAGACTGTCCCGACTGGAGCGACGAACCCATCAAGGAATGCAGTAAGTGGAGAACAAAGAAAATCAGCTAAAGCCAAAAACAATCTACATTTGATTTATTTTCAAGGTTCTACAGATTCTTGTCTGTTCTCTGATAAATACACTAGTTATTACTGCTACTACTATACTAGCATACTTTTTTACTAGAGTGTTGACAAAATCTACTGGATGGTCCGAAGCATAATGCAGAATTTATTTTCTCAATCGGTTTAGTCTGTCATACTGCATTTGTTGGTAGTATGTACTTTGAATACGGTCTAGGTCTCCCCAAATAGGAGCTTGACAAAATGTAGTTATTTTCAGCTGTCATTGTAAATGTTAAAGATGTTTTTTTATAGAACATTCAATTTATGTGAAAAATGAGTTCATGGTTCATCTGACTGATCTCTTCACTTAAACAATGAGCTGCATCCTCAGAATCAACACAGCAGACAACTCATGTAAATGAAACTAAAGCTTGTCTTCCCTACAGTCGGGACTGCTAGCAGCTTTCTGGCGTCTTGTCGGGCACAATGTTACTAAACCTTATAACCTGATCAGGTTGACGTTCCTCTCTGTTGCAGATTGATTTACGCTGATAATATGTGGGTTTCTGTATGAAATCACGCCTTATGCTGCTTTAATGAGTCCTGCATTTCAGTGTGGGCAAATGGATAGTGCTTCTAAATAATTCTCTTTCATGGATCAAAGAACTCGGAAAAAGTGAATATGCTTTCCACAATCTGAATACTGAAGTCTGAATTGTACTACACTTCAATCAGAGAAAAAGATTAGCATATCATGTTAATGTTCAATTTAATGGATAAAATAACTAAGTGTAATGATGATCTTGTTTCAAGTATTGGTGCTTTTGTCAAATGAGGGAGGGAAACGTCTCATCAAAGAGCATGGCAACAAAGAGAAATGATGGTTTGTAAAGAAATCTAAGAACTCATTGTTACGTTGTCTAAATGTTTTTATTTTGGCCTTACAGACTTAACCAGGCCCACAAACTGACATCACTAAATGTCATTTAAAACAATGTTCACAGTTAAAGTATGCATATTAAACATCCTCAGTAGCGCTGGTATAAATTCAGACTTATCTTTGTATCACCCCTCTCGTTGCTTCCTGTCTAAACTGTCAATTCCTGGATGATACCAACAATCTGTTGCATTTTCTTTATAGCCATTAACTGAGTGTGACGGGATTACTATTTAGACTGGTATTTACGGTTTCTGTGCCTTGCTTGCATGATTGAACTGTGCTCCTCCAGCTTCAACAAAGCCCTGTTTTCTTCATGTGCTTTAGATCTAAACGAGTGTCTCATGAACAATGGCGGCTGCTCTCACATCTGCAAAGACATGGTGATCGGCTTCGAGTGTGACTGCACGCCGGGACTTCAGCTCATAGACCACAAGACCTGTGGAGGTAGGTGACCTTTACATTCAAGCCATACGAAGAAATATTTGCTAAGGTAAATCACCTTTTTCTTTTTTTATTGTCAAAACACTCACTTTTATAGCATTGTAGCATTAGTTGTAAATAACTGTCTTTTCATGTAAAATTTTGTTTCCTACACGTAAGTTAATTGATCAGACATATGATTCACTGAACCCAGTTTAGTCCTTTTTTAAACATTGGCAGCATTTTCAACATTACCAGGTATTTAGGACTCGGGCTCCACTACAATTTTCAGGAGACGAAACACTACCACTTATTGTTGTTCAGTTTCTTGGCAGCACTACACCTCATTTAAAAAAGAAAAAAAAAAAAAGTAGATCAAACATAACTGTCGGTATTAAACCTCATCGGGTTCAAAATTAATCCCAAATTGCAATGTCCGTGTTCGGTTATTCTCCTGGATGGTTTGGAAGTAAAACGTCAAGACTGGAGAGACTGTCAGACTGAAGATGTTACTGAATTTGTCTTTCTTAGAAACCCCTAATCCAACGGGCTGGGTCGGACATACCGTAGGCCGGTGTTGTGACTCAGATGTCAGACTCATGGCTGGTCCATGTTCTTATTTTGCACTTCTGGCCTCCTGAAGGTTTCAGTGTGTAATGGGATTGGATGCGTTTTTTATTAAAATAAAACCCCTCTTGGTTATGTTAGGGAGGTACTAATCCGGCACGGTTTCATTATTGAGCAAATCTCTACCCCAAGCACCACTTTGGACTTTGAGAAATGTGTGTAATCCCATCTGGAATGCACCCCACTGGTTGAACAGCCGCTTAAGACACTCCCAGGTATAAAATAACCACTAAACTCCTGAAAATCTGTATTTACATTTGATTCTGATGCGAGCATCTGGTTAAAGACAATCCTGGCAAAACATCGGTCTAATTTTCACTTTGTGTATCCCAGGCTAACATTGGTTTACAGTCTCACCAGTAGCAATCAATGGAGAAGTAATTGTTTTTAAAAAAGGGTCTTTGTGTTTGTAGCAGAGCCGTGTGCAAATATTGGATTACCCAACTTCAAGCATTGAGCAGGCTTGATTAATTAAACATGTCACATACTAGCTGTACTCCACCTGTGTTCTTTTTCTCATCCCCCCCCCCGTTTCTCTTCGTCTGTCACTGTGTGCAGACATCAATGAGTGTGTGAACCCCGGCATCTGCAGTCAGATCTGCATCAACTTGAAGGGTGGATACAAGTGTGAATGCCACAACGGCTACCAGATGGATCCGACCACCGGAGTCTGCAAGGCTGTTGGTGAGTCAACCTCTGGGAATACAGTGCAACTCATCTTTTAAGATCCACAGTGGGGAAGTATTACACCAAACGTTAACTGTTTTTTCTTTGGGTCGCAGGCTTTTATACTTAATTTCTGCTTTAAAAAAACTCTAAATAGAGTGAAATGATGATGACAAAGTTTTGAGGTCTTTTACTTTAAGATCAAGAAGCAGAGCAGTTAACTACACCAGGCTACCATCTGGCTTGACTGAATGTAGAGAAAAGGCTGTTGCGTTGTAACATGTTGTACTGAGGTGTCTCCAATATTTAGTCCACCCATTTATGTGGGCAGATAATATATCAAATGGCTGAACATGAACTAAACATTTTGACCTTTTGTTGTATTACTCCACATAGGTGAATTCTCTAAATGGGCATTTGAGTATACAGTATAATACAGCTTTCTAGTCATGAACACGTTGTGGAAAAAGACCCAATCAACCAAAATGTCCTGGAAAATGATCGGTTGTCATAGAATTGTTGCAATGCTCTGTCATGAGTCACGGGCTTCCAAAGTCTTTTTTTTTTTTTTTGTGTTAAGATTAAATTATAGTTTTGGTCAGAGAATATATAGTTTTCAAAGAAGAGAGCCTTTTCTTGGATACCCCACTGGTTAAGAAGATAGGCTGACCTGCTTTTTTTTGTCTCTTAAAGCTCTGTCATCCAATCGTATAAACTGTTATTCATATCACAATTCCCACATTGTTTTCTTTGTTTTGACCCTGTGATATTTTTGAAACTATCCAGCATCAGCAGGTGTAACAGAGCTACCTGAGGTACATTGTGAAGATGTTAGATACCATAGATGGATATTTTTATATATAAACCAAGCCTTCCTTGTCTTCAGGTAAGGAGCCTTCCCTGATCTTCACTAATCGACGTGACATCCGTCGCCTGGGTCTGGAGAGGAAGGAGTACACTCAGATTGTAGAGCAGCAGAGGAATGCAGTGGCTCTGGATGCAGACTATAACCAGCAGATTATCTTCTGGGCTGACCTGGGCCAGAGGGCAATTTATAGGTAGATTACACACACCATACAGCCACACAGAAGCATGTGAAGGAACACCACTAACACAAAAAAGTTGCAGAGTCTCGTCTGATTTGACATTTAAATACGATTCCACTTTGTCATTCAAATTCCAATAGATTTTCTTGTTTTCTAACATGATATATCTACGTGGTGGCTGCATGAAAGCAGTGGTGAATCTTTCAACCAACCCACAGTGATTGTTCTTCAAAGGGCATCTTTTTTTCTTTTTTTTTAAACTTGAAACAAACATTTATCTGTCTAGTAGCCATACTTGTCTTGTGGTTTCACAGATGGCAGTTTTGTTAGTTGAAAAGTTAATTGCTAAGTTCAGAGTGAAACATCTCTAACTGTTGGATGGGTCACTATGACGTTGAGTACATGTCCATGCGTCCCACAGCATGAATCCCAATTTTTTTTTTTTTTTTTTAGCCATGTGTGGCATGTCTCTCGGGGTGGCGATGTTGGTCAGGTGGTCCATCGCTTTGTTCCAGCCTGAACATCTCAACTACTGGATGGATTAAGATCTTTTTAAATCCGTCCGAAAAGAGAGAGGATTCCTACTAGCTTTAGTGACCCCCTGACACGTTTGTAGTGCCACAAGCAGGTCTCAGCATATTTTAGAGCTTGCCATGAAATTTAGTACACACGTCCCTGGCCCCCTCAGGATGAACTGTAATCATTTTGGTAATCTCTTGATTTCATTTAGTGCCATCATCAGGTCATTTTTATTTGACAAATGCCTGCAAAACTAATGACATTACCATCATCCTCAGCTGGACTTTGTGTTTAGTGCTGATTAGCAAATGTTAGCATGCTAATGTTAAACTAAGATGTTAGCATTAAGCCCAAGTTTGGGTATATTCATCTGAACCGCTTATTTTTACTGAGGTAAGGCCTCCATATTTGCCTGAAATTTACAGGAGCTTGTTGTGATAGCAAGGTTAGACATTCAACTTTTGAGACTTTTTTTTTAATTTTATTTTTTTTAAGCAAGTTTCTCATTGCCCTAGATTGTTTTCGGAAAAGTTCCTTTAAACTAATGTGGCCATGCGAAAATTCAACTAATTGTAAAGGTCATGATGGCTATGACTCTTAAATCTTTCTTTCTCCCGCCTCAGCACTCTGCTGGACAAACGAGGGGATGTCGGCGTCCACAGCAAAGTGATTGACAACGTCCAGACTCCTGTGGGAATCGCCGTGGACTGGATCTATAAGAACTTGTACTGGTCTGATCTTGGCACCAAAACCATTTCTGTAGCCAACTTCAACGGAACCAAGCAGAAAGTTCTATTCAACAGAGGCCTCAAAGAACCGGCATCCATCGCTGTAGATCCGCTGTCGGGGTGGGTGCAAAGCTTGTTTTGATTTCAGGTGAAAATCTTTCATTTCCATTTGACAATTTCCATTTACTGTTCGGTCTGTGTGTGTTGTGCCTATAGGTTCCTGTACTGGTCTGACTGGGGCGAGCCAGCAAAGATTGAGAAATCTGGTATGAACGGAGTGGACAGACAGGTTCTGGTGACGACAGACATCCAGTGGCCTAATGGAATCACCCTGGGTACGGTCTTTCACACACTAAGTTTTTTTTTTTTTTTTTTCCTCTTGTCTTTCAGCTTGCGCACAAACTATTTCCTTGCAGTGTTTTTATATTTAATCTGCCACTTAAATGTTATGGATTTCTCCCTAACAATAACAATTTTCTTCAACACCTGACCATATCACGTAATGAAACTCTCCTTTGTTAATGTCTCTCTCTTCCTGTGCTTGCATCCCGCACACTATGGGAAAGCCATTGATTTTGTCCCTAATGAAATGTTGTATTGATTAAATTTTTTTCTTTTTACTCCTTGTCTCATCCTGCCATGCCTCATCTTCTTTCTGTACTCTCCTGCATTTGTTCCCCCTGTTCCTTAACTCCCTGTTCTAATTTCCTGGCAACACGCTTTTATTTTTCTCCCTTGAATCACTCCTTTCTTTTGTTTGCATTTTTCTTTTCTCTCATTTATTATCTTTTTTTATTTATTCCATTGCCAATCTCTCACCTCTTCCCAACCTGATGTTTCTTCTCTCTCCCCCCCCCCCCCCCCCCCCCCCCCCCCCCCCCCAGATCTGATCAAAGGCCGGTTGTACTGGGTTGACTCTAAGCTGCATATGCTCTGTAGTGTTGACCTGAATGGAGACAACAGAAAGAAAGTACTCCAGTCTCTGGACTACCTGGCTCATCCCTTTGCTCTGACAGTTTTTGAGGTACTGCTGCTGTTATATTCTCATTTCACACAACTCAACTTTTTTTTTTTCTCTGACCAACTAAAGGTGGCAAACAGATGACTGTCATCTGAGCTTCAGTCATTGAAACAAGTTGAACAGAAACCAGTCTGTCAGTTGGTGAAGATAAAATTGTTTAGGGGTTGTCTAGTCTCTCCTAGCAAGACCTTCCTCCGCAGCACTGCGGCAAAAAACAAGCTCTACTTTATTGGCAGTTCTTTAAACCAACCACATTCCTCTTGGGCTGCGATAAGCGCTCGATGGAGCAACAGCACCTCTGCAAAACAGCCTCAGGAAGGAACTTGTTTTGGTGGAAGGCGTATGCTGTGCAACAGAACTTAGAATGGACAATAGTCTAGCTAGATGTCTGGATTTACCCTGCAGAGATCGGAGGAGCAGTAAACTGTGGTTTGCATATATTCCAACACAAAGAAAGCGGAAGGTTATGGGGGGGGGGGGGGGGGAAGGATATCCGGCGGCACCGGAACAAAGTCGTTGATATAGACGAGGTGTTGTCTATTGTCTTCTGACCATTCAAGTTATTGTATTTGTTTCTCACAACAGGAATCAACATATGTAAAATACTAAAGAACACCAGTTCTAGCTAATCACACTAGGACCATCATTATGTTGCTAGTACCATGGCCTGTCCTGAATCGTGGCTGAGCTACATTTTTGTGCAGATTCACAGCTCACTTTGAATTCCCTTCACTTTCATGTTTACCGTCCTCCCTCCCACTTTAATCCAAAAAGTTTTTCGTTCATGTTTTCAGAGACTGCGGTATAGGTAAGCATGGCAAACCTTTTGGATTAATCTGTGTTGGTACAATGTAGTCAAAGTATTTTGCTGGCTGCCTTACAAATGTGACGACAATGTGTTTGTCGTCGGTTGTCTGTATTTACTAGTCTATGTGTGTTCCTTTTTTGGCTGCCGTGACAAATGATCTACGTAGATTTAAAAATTAAAACCTTAAGAATAGCTTGCCATTTGCGTTCTAGTGAGTACACATTTTTCTCATATCAGCCGTTTTCTTGTGAGGGGATAAACCCATGGAAAGCCGGTACTCTTGGTGGATCATGCTTTGTATCTGAAAACTGTAGTTTCCTAACATCAAGTATCAACAATGATATCTGCTGGTTAAAACCTGTAGTCTCATATCTAGCATATGCCTGTATAGGTCTCTTTTACATGTAGTCTATCTGGATTATAGAATCGTGGGCATGTGGCACTCTTGCTGTCTCTCTCACCTACACCCACTCACAAAACTGCTAACTCGCTCTTACCCAGAGGGATGACATGTATTCACATGGAGACACTTGTGCATAAGATGCAGCTCATGTTTGAACACTGGGTAGTGCACAGTGTTACAAACAGTAGAACAATGAGTAACAGTTTAAATGCAATTTTTGTGTGTTCCTTTTTCCAGATGATAGAAGTGTGAGCTAACTAATGGGTCATCATATGCAACCTTGGAGCTGCTTCAAGGGAAAAATTCTGCTGTACAGGAAGTTCCGTGTATTTGGGGATAAACATGAGTAAATCAGGATTAACATGTTATAATGAGCAGTTGGGATGTAACTATATGGAAAATACACCAACAACCGACTGGTCAGTAAACTGACAAAAGAGACCTTGGCACCGGAGTAAAGTGCTGCTAGCTGGCTGGGGGCTGACTGTGGATGTGTCCTCGGGGTTGTAATGATAGTGGATGGCTGCTAGCTGGCTGGGGGCTGACTGTGTCCTCGGGGTTGTAATGATAGTGGATGGCTGCTAGCTGGCTGGGGGCTGACTGTGTCCCCGGGGTTGTAATGATAGTGGATGGCTGCTAGCTGGCTGGGGGCTGACTGTGGATATGTCCTCGGGGCTGTTGGCTCTCATCCCAACAGAAGCCTTGCTGCGCTAGGAGACTGAGGCAGAAGACAGGTCTGCTAACTAGCTAATTTACCATTTATTTAATGAACTACTGAAATGATTTTGGAAACATTATTTTAAGATGCAAAAGAATCTTTGGTGTGGATCAATATTGAAATGAATATCAGTAAATAAGGTATCAGTTGTATAGCTGTTGCAAAGTGGGATGTAATCAATGACCAAACAATGCCATGTGGTAGAAAAAAAGTTGTGTTAAGTTTACTGAGAACCCAAAAAATTAAGTTTGTATCAAATCGTGGGTGGAAAAAAAATCGTAACGAACCAAACCCTGGGTCTGGTGTATTGTTAGAGCTCTAATGAGCAGTGAAAGCCACCAAGGCTAAAGAGAATCGCGACTCAATTAAATCGGCACAAAATCCAAGTGGAGATGTTGATTTGACTGACAGATGGTCCCTGCAACGTGCAAAGGTACAGCAGTTGTCAGTGGTTACATCAGCTATCTGGCTGATGCACAATGTTGCATAAGTAATAAGTAAATGACTCGATGACTAAATCTTAGTTGGGTAATTGGCCATTTTGGCCTTAGTCAACTAAGAGGTGGCGTTCTGCACTTGGGCCTAGTCTGCTACTTTTTTTTTTTTTTTCCTCTATAGAGACAGCTTCAGTGTTCACTCAAGCTTTTAGCTATTAATGCAAATATAAGCTGTATTTTTTTAATTTTAATGTTTTGTTCTCTCTTCAGGATCGAGTCTTCTGGACAGATGGCGAAAATCAAGCCATCTTTGGCGCAAACAAGTTCTCGGGCTCAGACGTGGTGACGCTGGCCAGCAACCTGAATGACCCCCAAGACATCATAGTGTACCATGAGCTGATCCAGCTGTCAGGTAAGAAGCTGCTGGGAGGGGAAGGATGGACATTGCTGTGGAATGGCTATTGAGCCAGAAAATCCTGTTCATCCGTCCTGTAGGCTAAGTGACATCACAGCAACCTCAAGTTGACGTTGCAGACTTTTTTTCTGCCAACCGTAGCTGCAGTTCATTAATGAAGGTTAATGGAGAGAGTTAATCAGAAATTACTAACTACACGCGATTCAGGTACGGGGAGTACTAATGATGGTTATCATTTTAGCTTGAATTGTGCAGCCATAATTTACACAGGTCTTCTGGCCACTGATTCATGGAAAGAGCAAATGGTCTTTTGCTTTTTGACAAAACAATGTTCATCCGATGGAGGTTGAGGATTTAAACTTGAAAGTTCAACTTTTAAAGAGTCGGCATTTATAATTTTATACCAACTGAGCAAAAGACTGTGATACAATTGAACACAAGATATTAAGTGGCCCTTTTATTTAAATTGTGAATTTGATGTTTATATTGAACTGTCAAAGCTGGCTTCTTACTAACATTTTTGAGCTCGTTCCTCAGACAAAGTGAAACAAAAAATGTAAATGGCCTTTCTTTGTTTAGGATTGAAACAACACATGGTGGTGTAGACCTGATCACATATCTTAAAGTCCTTCACATTGGTCTGACTGCCCAGATTTAAAATGTTTTTGTGTATGTGTCAACCAATATGTGACGAAGAGGTTGGTGAAGACGTTATTGTGCAATGTGAGAGATCAGCCTGTCCAGCACTGACTTAACACGAGCACCTCCGGGTATTTTAGGCATGCATTAACCGGAAAGTTCGATGCTTAACGGCATCTGCATCTTTTATTGCTGATGGGCTGTCAACACATTGATCCTCTCCCTCTCTATAGTGCTGCATTAATCTCCTATTGAAGCAAAAACTATTGTCCATTTTTGTGTTTGTCAAAGTACTCAAAGCTACTGACTCATGTGTGCAGGTCCTAACTGGTGTGCAGAGAAAGGTGCAAACGGAGGTTGTAGCTACATGTGTCTGCCCGCGCCACAAATCAACAAACACTCCCCCAAATACACCTGTGTGTGTCCAGAGGGACAGGAGCTGGCTGCTGACGGCTTACGCTGCAGACCTGGTGAGTCACGCACCACACGCCTCATGTTTACACCTGAACCAGGAGCACAAATTGGACATACAACACACAAGCTACAATTTTCAATACATAATTTCTCATCCCATTGATTTTGGTTATCACCACTAATTTCCCAAATCGACTAAGTTAGGAGTTTTGTATTTACAATACTTTTATTTTTGGGGATATAAATAATTCCCAGAGAACTAATGCTGTAATTGTTTTACAAAGAGTCCTTTAAGCATTATTTAAAAATGGTAATGTTTATATTGAGAATTTACCCCCAAAAAATTAAATGTACTTTTTTTTTTCTCTAACATGAACACATTACCGCAAAAACAAAATAAGTGCAGATTTTACTAAATGTATGACTTGGTTGGTACCAATGGTTGCCCTTGTGCATTGTGTTTCTCACGTCGTCTTTCCCTCTAGCTTGAACGTGGAGCCGGCTCAAAATATTACTCAATAAAAACTTTTGACCATACATAGGGGTAAATCTGGACACATTTTACACACATGGGTCGGGTTAAACCACCAAACGCATGGTAAACGTGTATCTGTCAATCGTTTTAAGTGTGCATTTCAATTGCTGGACACATACTGCGAGGCAATCCTGTGCATTCCTCCCTACTTCAACTTCGCTTTACTGAGCTGCCTGCCTCAAATGGGCCTCTTCCTAAATAATTGATGAAAAAGAAAAGGCTCACGAGTTGGGCTTTCACAAGAAATTCCCAACACTGAATAAATTCTAAGAAACTAAATTAATTCTTTGGGTGGAACTGGCTTTTAAAGAGTGTCACTCCCTACTTTTTTCCTCTGCTTCTCAGAAGCTCAAACATGTTTCCTTGGTGTTAGTGTTCCCTCTGCAAGTCTTGACTATCTGTATCCATGGCAACCACAATCCCAGCTGTCTGTCTGTGTTAGTCTGACAGTTGAACAGTAGCTGAGTCAGTTAGTGTTGTGATCCAGTTCTTTATTTTTTTTATTTTTTCTTCTCAGTCTATTTGGCATGCCTCAACACTGCTGCTGCACATCTCAGCTGCAGCTCTGTCTCCTCTCTTTGTTTCAAAGTGTCTTTGTAGTCTCATCCTGACAGCTGAGTTGTGTGGGTTCCCGAGGTTGATCCTTCTTCCACTCTTTTTAATGTCTCAGGTCAGCGCCGCACTCGGCTTAATTTTTGCCTGCTGGGTTCAGTCCTGTCTGAACGGCCTCCAATCTCTGTAGTCATTAGTCGGATGTGACCGTTATAACCGTAGGAGCTGAGATTATGCAGCTGAACACCTATATGGGATAGTTGATTGTGTAACCATGGCTATTCATCTGTGGCCTGACTAGTCCACATTCCGGCAAGGCTTTCCACAAAATCTTTGAACCCAGCTGCACTGACTTGCCTTTTGTAGCTGGCCTGGCTCACAGTCGGCTCTCAGGTCATCTCAAAGGTGTTGGATGATTGAGGTCAGGGCTCTGTGCAGGATAGAAAAGTTCTTCCTTACCAAACTGGGAGAAAACAATTTCTAAATGGACCTGGCTTTGTGTACAGTGATATAGTCGCCATAATTTTGCACCACCTCGAGCTACTACTTACACACACACATAACTGTATTACTTGCATTGTTGGGTTTACGATGCCCAAATAACTGTTTTGTAGAATGAAACTCCAACTCTGTCCTTCATCACTTTCTGTGGAAACGCTGTCCTCCCCCTCTGATCTACTCGGCTCCAGTTGTGTTTTCTTTAGCAGCCCAGCTCCTTTCTGTGCTCCCACCGATTAGCCTTTTCATACCTCCTCAACATAGGATAGCAACCTGACAGCTGAATTCTGTGCACATACTCTCCTAATTGGACTCAAACTTTGGACCGAGACACTAGTGTACATGAAGTACTGAAGCATCTCCCGAGCAACTCTCTGCACCGCCTGCACAGGTCCTCCTGCCCTGCTGAATGAAAGTCTGCCTAGTTACCCTCTTCAGTTTTCCTTAAGACGTTTTGGTTTATAGCTGCCTCAAATGTTTGTCTGACTTATGTTGTACTGTATATTGGTGCAATAAGTAATTTCCGAGTGTTTCTCTTTTTTTAAATTGATTAAAGAATTTTACCTGTACTTTTTTAAAACAAACCACCCACCTCCTCTGAATTATAAAATCAATGGACTGTATTTATAAAGCGCTTTTCTAGTCCTAATGACTACTCAAAACACTTTTACATAGTACAGGAACCATTCACACACTGTGGCCGAGGCTTAACCTTGGCCATTGTTTCACACTCTACGGCTAATGTAAAATCAAAGTTGATTTGGAAAGCTAAAAAGGGTTCTGCCGTTTGCCCCTGGAGTCAAATTTCTCAAATGTTTTTATTTTAAATCAATTCTATTTGAATTGTAGAAAAATTCCCAGATACACAATATGTGGCGATAGAGGTGTGGAGCCAGTAGATTATGTAAGGATGAGATGAACTCTGTGCTCCACTAAAAGTCTGCCAGCTCTGTATCAGGTTTTACAGCCTGCCTCGTCTACACAAATGTAATGGCCTTTATATAGTGAACGTCCCTGCAGCCTGATTGGGAATCCGGAGCTGCCTGCAGGCTCTTTACAGTCACTGTGATGACTGAATGTACCACCCAGATAGTTAGTTTTTTTCGTGTGTGTCGCCTATCTGGTAGTGTTTTAAAAGTGAGCATAGTGGGGGAGGGGTTAAAGAGGGATGTCTGTCACTCGCTGAATGCTCCTCCACCTTCCCCGGAGTGGGGCTGTGTACTAAACCTGGAGCTAACATTTATCCCATTGTACAGCCATAGCAGCTGAAACGAATGGAACTGTAGAGCATTGTGCGGTTGCTGCTTTGACTGGCTCTAATTTTGTTAGTAAAACGTAATAAGCGATGCTTTCACTTCAGGGTTGAACCTTAAACTACTAGTGAGGGATTTATGTGACAGCCTTTAGAGGCAACGGAGTGTTTTGTGTGTTTGACAGTAGGTATTTATCTGTAGCAGTAAGCCTTTCAAACTCCTACACAGGAGACCTAACGGCCCTTGGATTTTACAGTAAACAGTCTCTGCTAATCAGCGTTGCATGGCTTCGCCTGAAAGGATTTTATTGTTGCTGCAGCCGTCTGTCCTGGTTGTACAGAAATTCATAGACTTTGTGATCAATCCAGTTGTGCAAAATGGCTTTAAACGTAGCGGGTTGTTTTGGAATGTCGTTATCTTACTTTCTTAGCTTTTGTGTGCATCTGGCTTGATTTGTGAGGAACCATAAGGAAGGACCTTTTTCAAAGCAGACACCTTGACTTGTAATAGTAGGAAAAGCTCAGGTGATATTTATAACCTTAAGTTAAGGAATAGAGCCATTAAGATCTAACTATGGCTTAAATCCATCAAGTGTCCCAGTGAGCTATTTCAGTGAGTCGGCATGCACAATACCAGAGCCTCTCCTAAGTGGAATGGAGCCATCATTAATGGTTTTGAATACACCTGTCCTCTGACATGTCCACATGTCTGCCCTGGAAAACTATGTGTTGTCTTCATGTTAATCTTAAACACTGGTGCGGTTTGACAATGTTGTCAATGACTGTTTGTCTTGGCTTAGTTATTTCTTCTTTCTAACTATAAAAAAAATGGATCCTGCTTTTATCAAGCCTTTATTTACTAGTTAAGTCTCCTGAGGTCTGGTCCGTTTTCAAAGGCGGCCTACTTTCGTGTGCTGTTAAATGGGACAACTTCTGTAGCCTGTTTTCAAAAGGATGACTCTTGGCCCTCTCTGTGACAGAACAGTCTACCCTCAAAGGTCCCTCCAAAAATGATGGAAAAGC
>NC_048422.1:1731646-1738361 GCF_013103735.1 Etheostoma cragini
CCCCCCCCCCCCCCCCCCCCTACTGTGGATTCATGTTGGGATTTTCCGTTTTAATTAAACTGGATCTTTGTTTTTGGCTGAAACCTTAATTCCTGTTTGGCGTTTTCTTTGCCACATGAAGCCTTGAATCATTTATTTATTTATTGTCCCTACTGCCTAAATTAAACCGTGAAATGACTTGTGTCCACGGTGCCTTATCGAGATGTTTAACATTCTGGGTTGAATGTCTTTCCTTCTGGCTGTGCTTTGGTTTTGACTGTTGCTTTCAGATGTGTTACGGGCCTTGGTGAACTTGTGATAAGTTGCCTGAGGTTTTTAATCAGTAATTCAATTCCAGCTGTTCTCTGTTCTATTATTTAGACAACAAATGGCGCCACTAAACATACTGCCTGATTTCATCGCCCAAAGAATGATAGGAACTGTAGAAGCCCAAACTCAAAAGTGCTGCATATGGCTGAAGGAAATCTTGCTTTACTGATGTGATGCTTTTAGTAACGGATTGTTTGCTGAGCCTACAGTTTCCTTTTTGTTCTTGTGGGGGGGGTTAGACTTATTTATTTATCTCACTGTCAAAAATGTTTCCTTTCTTACTTTGTACATGTTTCTCATTGGATTTAATCCCAATTCATGTTTTCAAAGATAAAATAAAGTGTCTGTGTGCTGTGATCGCAGCGTAGATCTATATTCTTTAATCCACTACATTTCAGTCTTTTTTTTAAATCCCACCTGTTGAGCCACTGAGGTGAGACTAAACCGGGAGGCTGCCACGACCTTTTCATTAATGATTAATTTTGTGCATGCTATTTAGTCTAGTTGGGCCTAAACCATGTATGTGCTATGTCCATCCTAGGTCAGATTTCTGGCTTGACTTCAGCTGCATGTTGACTAACCTGACTCACAAGGTCTAGATGTGATTTGTTACATGTACTGTAAGCTAGAATGAAGTGTTTGCTCACTCGCTTTGTCCTACTCCTCTGAAAAATGCAGTTGGTGAAGGAGTTTGACATGGAAAAAGGGACTCTAATCAGCAACACAAGGAGCACAGAAAGTTTGCTGATGAGATGTTAGTTTCTGAGCACTAGTTCTCATGACTTTTAGTCAGTTAGTTGGACCCTTGACTATGTTAGTGCCAGAATGTTGGTAAAAGCAGTCTGCTCACTCCTCTCCCATACATGTAATGCTGTAGAGGATGCATCTCCACAGGGTGCTAACCCATTTTATGTTCTGATCTTCAGTGATGTTAGGATGAGCTGGTGAGGAAATCTTCATATCATGCCACAGTTTAGCCTGGGCTGGCAGATGTTTGTCTGCCAGCACAGCCCAGGAGCAGCACCTTGTGGTAGCAACAACAAAGTGTCCCAAATCACCAAAACCATTGTGGATCAGTGAGAGTTCCACTATGGCTCTAGTACGTCAAAAGTGATAGTTGTATTACTGTGAGACTTGGTGATACCAAGTCTGAACTCTCCAAAGAACACCACCAGGGGTCTGTTGTCCAAACAAGTCCTGGTGGTATGATTTAAAGATCAGAAGAGATGTTTTTAAAACTTATGTAAGCAGGTGGATGCCTACGTTGTGGAAGTGGAATGTATGGTGTATTTGTACAGTTAATTGTTGACATTGTTTGGCCAGCTCCTGTCTCCATCCTTTTCGCGGCTGAGAGGCATGTTGACTACATCGCTAAGCCTTTTGGCAGCAGAGTAGGCTGACTGGCAGGAAGAACACATCTTAACAAACTGTGTTTTTTTTTTTTTTCTTCCTGAAGTCTCTGCCGCTGAATTCAGCCAAGCTGTTTGCCAGTCATGTCACTCACTCCTCGCTGACACCAAAACCCTGCAGCCTGCTGCATGAACACCATGAGACTGGATGGGGAAAAACGGCACAGTCCTTCACACAGTGCTGTAACAAAGTCTGGGGCCAATGTCAAATTAAATATCCTGGCAGGATGTGAAAATGAGTTTAAGTTAGATTTACAGCAGCTGACATTTTCCCAGAATGAAACAATTCAGTGTTTGTACTAGAACTGTTTTTCTTTTTCTTTTTTGTCACAAAATCATTTTTGTTAAACAGTTCGCTGGCATTTAATTTTGAATCGGCTGCATTCTCAAACTAAACAAGCCGATGTGTTTTGGTGCTGACCTGTTTTTGTTTTTCAGAAGCCAATGTGAGCACATCCATCCAGGTGAACTCCCCAGCCAGAGGGTCTGCTGCTGCCTGGGCCATACTTCCTGTCTGTACGTATCACTCTCACACAGATCCATCGGCCATGGCTTGGTTATCTGGCAAAACAATATAAAAATAATCGTGCATTCAATAGACTTACGTTAGCTTTAAACAGTAATCTGTCTCCTTGAAAATAAGGGTGAGTGGGTGGTAAAATCAATAAATCTTCCCTTCACTGTAAAATGCCTTTTTAGGAACCCAGGGTTTAAGAATCTGTGTGTGCGCCGATCATATATTCCAAACCCCTTCATCACACACAGTAAATGTTGTACTAACGTTGAAATAACATAACTGGATCCCCTGTTCCCTTTAGTTATTCTTAATGGTAGTTAAGCTCTGACAACATATTTTAGAGCAAGTATGAATAAAGCAAGAGTGTAAATCAAAAAACAGGGTGACTAAATTTAGGAAATTTGTTTCAAGATTAATGAGTTGTTGTTTTTTTTTTTGTCATTCCAAAAAAACTTTGGGAAGTCCAGTGTAGAACAAAATTGTTTCATTGGCCCACCATAAAAACAGACATAGAAACCCATCAGCATCTAGAAAAATGCAAATTTAAATGTAAAAATAAGCTATATAAATGCTAGCATTTAAAAATGAGACTTAGACATACACGTGTCTATACGCATATCCCACACATACCCATACATCATATGCCCACATACTGTATATTCCATCTCGTCTCAGTTCAGTGTGGTAATGTTCAACAGTCTGATTGCTGTTGGGGGGGCAAAAACTGTGGAAACTGTACAGACCTGCTCCTCAGGCTGAGGGAAGGAGAGAGAACAAACTGGCAGGGGTGTGTAGAGTTTTTTTCTCTTCCCTTGAAAGGCTGCATTGTTTGGCCAGGTTCTCAATAGGGGGCAGCGTTACCCCAGTGATTCTCTCAGCTTACCTTACACCCTCCTCAGGGCCCTTTTCTCTGAGGCGCTACTGCTCTCATGCCAGAGAGATGTTGCTTGTCAGCGTTCGCAATTGTTTCCCTGTAGAAATTGGTGAGGACTGTTGGGTTGAAATGGGCCTTTTGAGTCTCCTTAAGGCCTTTTTTGATGAGGGAGGCATGCAGGGACCAGGTCAGGTGGTTGACATGTGAACCCCTAGAAACCTGATGTGCTCTAGTGTCCACCTCAGCGCTGTTAATGTGGACCAGTATGTGCGTAGGCTGATTCTTTCTGACGCTCAACCACTCACTCACATACATATATACATCAACTCTTTGGTTTAAGGAAATGAGTTGCAATTTTAGGGCAGAAACTGTGCACTTTAGGTAAGGATTCTTTTTTTTTTTTTAAACGTTATTAGCCCAAGATGTTTGATGGGCTACACTATTATACCTTAATACACATTTTGGAACTACAGCCAATCTTTACGGATACTGGATTATGTGTTTGTCCCTTTGTCCCCCTGCTCAGTACTGCTGGCGATGGCAGCGGCTGGCGGCTACCTGATGTGGAGAAACTGGCAGCTGAGGAACCAGAAGAGCATGAACTTTGACAACCCCGTCTACCTGAAGACCACAGAAGAAGACCTCAACATTGACATCACCCGGCACGGTGCAAACGTGGGTCACACCTACCCTGCGGTGAGTAAACAACCAAACCCCCTCTGAGCATAGCGCATCAGGGGTAAGAATGGTCTGCAAACAACCTCAGATTCAAGAGAGATCCCAAAACACACTTGTCCCCCATCAATAATTCTCAGTAGAGAATATGTGAGTTGGAATGCACAAAGTGCTACACACAACACCTTTAGAGCCCTCTTAAATGATAAAAAAAAGCAGCCATGCAGTTTAAATTAATTTCATCTGACACGGGATGGGGACTGAATGTCAATGAGCTCTCCTCTCACCCTGACCTTGTGACCTTTAGTAATCCTTGGTGCAGGGTGGGCCGTCCACGGAGCCCATCTCTCTGTACACAGATTAAAGAGATTAACCTAAACCGGGCCAGAGCCACCAGAGGACACCCACCTCTGCCGTTAAACTCCCAGCTGCAACGGAACGCAAAGAAAAACCTCTATAAATTCCCCTTTTGTTTGCGTGTGTAACAAAGGATATAAAACTGATAAATGGACATTCTAGGTGTTGGACAGAGCTGGGCTAGCGGTTTCTCCCCGCCACCAGTGTTAACTCCACTTTAGGACAAACGCAAATAAAAGCTCTTTCTCTCCTCCCCCTCCCTCCCTCTCTTTGTCTCCAGATCTCGATAGTGAGCACAGATGACGATATATCATGATTGCCGGAGTGTTGCATGGCGCCACGTCGTTCCCATGCCGACGGTTGTCCATAGCAGCAGCCCTTACAGTATGACCACATGCCTTCTAAAGTGAATTATGTCATTACCTTTTCAGAGAGGATGACTTGAGGAAATGTGATTATGTGAATACTACAATGAATTATGTCCATAACTATTCTCACTCGGTGCGTCCAAAGTGTTCACGATTTCTTTTCCTTTTGGTCCTTATTTTTGGACCACAGCTTTTGTCTTTTTTTTTTTTATTTCATTTTTTTGCCCCACCCCTCTAAAGGAATCCATCTTTTCACAAGAGATGAAAGAAACGCAGGGAATTTCCTCAGTATGATCACCTCTAGCTGGGCTGTCTGTGTTCAAACTGACAAGAGGACGGCGTACGTTTCTCCCCAAACAGACTCTGCTGGACAGGATTTAAATCTGGATCGGAGTTCTCAGTAGCCGTCGTGACATGTGTTAAAGACGGCGTGAGATTCCCTTTAGCTTATTACTCGGAGTACAGAGGGGTGCCGGGTCATGAGGAAACAAAAATGAAACATTAATTTCTTGCCTCCTCTGATCCAACACGCTCAGATGTGTTAATATTTATGTATCATGTTTTGGGCAGCAATATCTAAGATTAAATTTTTTTATTTGCTAATTTTATTTTATTTGCAATGGTACCTCCCGGAGTGCATTCTTACAAGCTGTTTATTCAGCCAGTAATTATTATTATTATTATTATTATTATTATATAAGCTGTGTAAGGATAATTATGGTGAATGCATTTGTAAACATTGTACATATTTACCCATCATCCCTCAGACATGACTGTCAATCAGGACTCTCTTCAATGCACTTTGATCAAATGTTCCTCATGTAAATAAGATTGTATACATTTGACTTGAAATACATTTTTGCTATGGTTGGGCATCGTACCAGGGTTAAAGTTCAGTAGTATTTAACAAGAAAGAGAAGCTGAAAAACTAAAACGCAACTCAATTTGGTTAAAAACTATTTTGTATGTTTGTGCTGTTGCTGTGAACTTTTTCTAGCCTTGTACAGTGAGGGGGGGGGGGGGCGACTAGTAAAACTAAAGCGCTGTATCTGAAGAAACTGACTGGACCACTTGAGAAATAAAACCTAGTCCACAACCTTGTTCAAGACATGGTGTCCTGTCTTTTCTATAATGCATGAGAGGATGTAGGACATGTAGCTTTAGTCCAGGACTGTTTTCATGGTCTAGGTCCCTTGGTTCTGATGAAGACCCGTCTTAAATGTATGGAACACAGTGATATTTACACAGTAATTCTAACTTAACGTGACAATGCACTCATGTACACAGGTTCTGTAGTTAAAAAAAGGGAACAAATACAACAATCTAAAAATACAAGAAAGTTCTGCATTTAAAATCCTAAAGTAAAAGTACAGTATTATGAGCAGTGTACATAAAATTGCTATTAATGCAATGTGGAGATATTTGACTGGTGTAGCCTGTCAACATGGACCTACTTTATATATGGTTAGAGCTTGATTATAAATAAATGGATATAGTGTGTATTTATTGGATGTTTAATCCTATTGATGTAAAACACTTTAAAGCAACCAGCAGGTATCCAAAGTATTTTATCAAGGTTTGATTTACATAACTGAAATCACAAATGCACGAGTCCTGACGGCTTTTTTTTAAAGGCAGTTTTGGAATATGGGTTGAGTACAGCTCCACTGATACAAATACAAATATTTGGTTATTAAATCCGATAATCATCGGATGGATAGGAAAAAATCCAGATTTCACCAACATTGGTTATTAAACAGAGAAACATCAATATATTAAAGTTCTGATAAAATGTATGAAAATACAAACTTAAGATATGAAACGTAGTCTTTTGTGTGGTAGTCTCTGTGTTGCCAACAGAGACGTTGAGTCTTCTGGTGGACGGACTATACAACCCCCACACTCACATATTTAACAGATTTTATTTTATTGCCCATTATAAGTGCTTATACCAATAGTTTAAGGAAACTTAATATCCTGCCAAGATATCTGTCGGGCTCTAGTTACGAGCCTTCAGATCTCAGTATTTATATAGCACCAAAATCTTAAGACTCGTATGATATGGACTCGTTTATTTTTTGAATTCTCTTTTACGCCCTTGTTTCCACAGGACAGATTAAGACATGAAAGGGGATGGACACTAAGCAAACGGCTGTAGGTCGGAGCCGAACCCGCGGCCCCTGCGTCGAGGAGTAACCCCCCCCCC
>NC_048422.1:1738478-1740788 GCF_013103735.1 Etheostoma cragini
CCCCCCCCCCCCCCCCCCCCCCGCTCCTGACTAGTCCTGGTCATGGCCGGGTCGGCCATCTGAAGGGTGAACAGGAGTGTTTGAAGTGGGTTGAGACAATAGGAGAGCTGTTAAGTCGTTTTTATTTGGAAAGAGTCGTTGCTCCATCAGTTCATTATCCCAGTTTAACTGCAGCAAGGATTAATCTGAATGCTTGATTTATCAGTGGGACATATACGTCAAACGCACACTTGGATTAGGATTACATAGAAAGGACTGCAGTCTGCCTCATCTACCTTTGAAAAATACTTTTTTCAAAGGTAGATGAGGCAAAAATGCAAGTTTTACCCACTGGATGTAAAGAAATTCAACCAAATAAATGAGGCTATATACCCCAAGTGTTATATGTAAAATGTATACTTTCCAGTATTGTTTTACATAGCAAAACAAACGAGAAGTTACCTAACTGCAAACTAATCCGCCGATCTGCCCTTGATTCAGGACTTCTACACCTCTAGAGTGAGGAAACAGGCAGGACCTACACTTCCGACCCATCACACCCTGGACCCGACCTGTTTCAGCCTCTCCCCCGAAGGTAGATGCCAAGGAACAGTCAGCCAGAGAGTGTCAGATCATTATCTGTTCAATAACCCTGTAACACCAACAGTAATTCAAATGTAATAGTGTTAAACACATTTAACATGGAAACTCCATATCACCATCATCATGATCTGGGATGTGATGTCTAATATATCAAAAATTTTCATACATTACTTGCAGCTAGGTTGTCCATTGCCAAAGTTATATGTTGGAGTAATTGAGAGGAGAGAAAGAAAGAGAGATCAAGAGTTGAATTAAATGAAAAGAGGATAACGGTATTTAAAACTCTAAGCACCGAGATCATCTCAGTCAGCTGCATTATAGGACGAGAGTCCCTTTCGTGTGTGTGTGTGTGTGTGTGAGAGAGAGAGTGTGTGAGATCAAGGTTCCAGCTGTTCCAGTGTGGTGTTTAGATGTAGGTGGTGTTAGAGCTCGTCGGCATGTCTCTATATGCCGGTTGATTGATTTTTGGTTTGAGTACGCGTACACAAGGACCATGCTGACCCACCTCAGAGCCCGGAGCAGGAGTTTGTTTCCCAGCTACAAGATCGGCAGCTGGGCCGAAGCCGACTATCTGGACCTTACGAACAGCTTTGTCAAGCCATGGAACTCGATGCAGGTCAGAAACTTTATTTACTGGTTTGATGTTTCTTTCCATTTGTTCTACTCTGTCTGTAAATTCCTCTGCTCTTCACTAGACATGGTTGTGTTTTCTAATCTGAGAGAGGGAAAATCACATGAATATCATGTGAATAGATAAATCACAGCAATCCAGTTTTACTGTTCATTGGTCAGAAAGAAATTTGTAGTACTGCTACATGTTGCAGAGTCCAAGCTGATGTCATACGATTGTTTGGTATTTCCTTTAAAACCCAAAGATATTCAATCCACAAAGCTATTTAACAGAGAAAAGCAACAAATAAATTTTTCTGATTAGTCATTTAAAGAGACAATCAGTCGGAGCGGACCTTTCAGAAACAGCTTCTCAGAAAGAGGCTGATACAGGTAGACAGTATTAACCCCCATGTTGTCCTTGAGTCAAATTTGACATTTTTTCGGTCAATTTTAGTTTTTTTTGTCACAAAAATTGGCCGTCGAAATAAGCGTTCCATTGAAAATATATAAAAAGAATACAAAAAAAACGTCAAAAAGAGCACCCACAACTTTAAAAAAGTGACAAAAATGCGGGAATATATTTCATGTTTGACGGGAAGACAACACAAGGGTTAAACATGTGGACACGTTCTATCAGAAACATAAAATACAAGTATGAGCTTGAATTAGCATCGTAGGTCACCTCAAAAATGCTCAATTCCTCACCAACATAACATTTTTGTGTTATTATTGAAGGATCTGAGCAGAGACATCTATGACATTTACTCTGAGTACGAAATTGAGGAGGAAGATGGACCACCCGTGTCTCCTTCCCACCTGCTGCTGTCTCCTACCAAACACTTCACTCTCAACATCAACGTTGGAGGAACGGTAACGTTACATAACTTCAGAATAAACCAGACTGACTTTTTCCACTTCCGAGATTGCACCTGTGCCGACAGATATTCCGCCGGATTTCACTCTTTTTGGGCCGGACGTCTATTGCCTTCCACTTTCAGGACTATGGTCACCTGGTCCTCAGATCTCTGCAGGGTAAACCCAGACAGCTAGCTAGACTATCTGTCCAATCTGAGGACTATGGTTACTTGGTCCTCAGGTCTCTGCAGGGTAAATCCA
>NC_048422.1:1740925-1749615 GCF_013103735.1 Etheostoma cragini
ATCTGAGGACTATGGTTACCTGGTCCTCAGATCTCTGCAGGGTAAACCCAGACAGCTAGCTAGACTATCTGTCCAATCAAACTTTTCTGTTGCACGATTAAAACAATTTTTGAACGTACAAAGTCTGGCAAAGCGAGACAACATTTATTGCAACTCACGCACAAACTCACTCATTCAACAGGCTCTAGACTTTCCACCAGGGGGAGCAGTTCAGTCACTGTCAGATCAGTTCTCCACCTGCCATCCTGCACCACCGGCAGGGGAGGAAAGTAGCACCAGCTGCAGTTTTTTTCTTCTTTTACAGCTACTGTTCCACACAATATAAAACAATCTAAGGATCCGATCGGACCCAGACATAAAACTGTGTGCAGTCGTTTGATTTGCCGCAAGTGTATAAATAACGCTTATATACAATTAAAAGCCCAGGCTTTTTTGATAACAAGGTCTATTATCTTTCTCATGCACTCAAAGCGTTTAGAGGGAAGCCCCGACTGCCAGAGTTTTTTTGTTCTTCAGAAACATCTGGGTGATGTCGTTTTTATACAGTCTACGGTCCAGGGCCAGCACAGTTGACTTAGTGGACGGGCCCGGACCCCCAACTCATCATGCTGGATACAAATACTATATCCTCATTGTCCCCATTAAGACATTTGTCATGGTCTCAAATGCTTTACACATCGATAAACATTTTCAAAGTTTCTAGTGTGTTCACTCTCACAAGGGTTTCATTTTTTGGTTTAGCTAATATTATATTTAACTTTCTTGTCTTCTGTTGTCTCCTCCCCAAGGTGTACCACTTGCCCTACAGGTTAGCTGCCCGGTATCCGAAGACAAGGATCGGCCAGTTGGCCACGTACACAGACCACAGTAGGAAGTTGGATCTGTGTGACGACTACATCGTCCAGAGCAACGAGTTCTTCTTCGACCGGGACCCTAAAGTCTTCCATAACATCTTCAACTTCTACAGGTTGCACAAACATCCATTGCAAAATGAAGACGAAATGAGGCTCTGTCTTCTTTATAGGACTTCCTGAAGTAATTCCGGACCCGTCCTATGTCTGTCCTCTCCATCAGAACTGGAGTGTTGTGCATTAAAGACGAGCTGTGTCCCCACAGCTTCCTGGAGGAGATCAACTACTGGGGCGTCCGAATCAAAAACAGCCAACGCTGCTGCCGCATCTCCTTCGAAGAGAGGCAGGACGAGCTAAACGAGCAACTGAAAATCCAGAAGCAGCTGATAGCAGAGGTGGGTCTGCAGTGTGTGTTCACATTGTTTCGTAAGGCACGTAGAGGAGCCTGTACCTGCACCTCTGGAGACTCGCAGAAAATAGCCTGGCTCCAGATCTCTGAGTCGCTAGTTGACATGTCCTCACTCATCAGCAAAGACTCAGGTGGTGTTCTGGTGAATGGCCGTCTCCCAGGTGGAGAGACGTTTTGCGAAGCAGTAACGTCCGTGACATTAGCAGATAGTGGCATCTCCAACTCAGCATTACTTCCAGTCAACACTGCTTTTTATCAGGGATCATGATACTAAACCATAGCTAAACCATAGATCTGGAACTAAAAAAAGAACAAGGGTGACCAACCAAGGAGGGCCAACTGATGGCCAGACGTGTTCCTCCACTCAACTTAAAGGAGTGCTACTCAGTGGTTGAAAAGAAATCCTGCAGATTGGTATAGACATTAGTTTCTTGCATGTAATAAGGAAACCAATCTAGCTCCATATTTGACCGCCATTCATTTTGACAGCGAATAACTTTACATCTGAAGCGTTTAAAGACTCTTTTTGTCCGTGGTTTATTTCTAATAAAACACAACAATGTATCAAATGCTCCATTACCTTGTATCTCACGTTATGGCTCCATAGCGGACGTTTTTGTAAAAATAGGCTAACGTTTTTGTCATAAGCACGCGACTTACTGTCGCACAGTAGAGGAATACTGACAAAATAATGACACTTGAGCTCAGGATTTTAAGGATTTTTCATTTGTACTTTCGGGTTTACAGTCGAATTCCTGAATGAAAATAATAAATCATTTTGGTGCAGAGTTTGGAAATTCATGTTGTAAGGTCCTCCTGTATTAATCACGTATAAAAAAAAAAAGTTTTAGAGTTAGGTTTTGATACTCCTGCCTCCACCCCAAAACAATGAATGTGAATGGAAATTGTTAAAGTAGTGCGGTCACTGAAAAATTACATTTTTAAAATAGAAAACCTACAATCAGTGTCCCAGTTACCGTAGATAATCCAAAGAAGTGCAACCTGAACTCTGTAGTGAATTAGTATTTTGTACACACTAATTATCCTATCCTAATTACTGTCCCCCTCCAGAGTCCATGTGTTTAGACATGCTGCACGTAGGATGTCAAGAAGCCATCCCCTAGCTTCACTGGTCCAACAGTTTCTGTTTCAGTGTTTGTATGTGTGAGATTAAGTTAGTAATCTGCTGGCTGACCTACATTATAAACCACTGCTCCACGTCGCCGTCTTAACAGATGGAGAGCAGACAATGAGCTTGTTCTTGGCCCAGATTTAGACAGATGTTTCCATCACAGAGGTCCCACTCTGATCCAGTTTGCAGTACCAACCTCTTTCCCGTTAGTTTTTGCTTCAATTCAATTCAATTTTATTTATAGTTTTTATGCACAACACGAGTTATCTCAGGACACTTTAGAGCTAGAGTAGGTATAGAACTCACTCTATAATTTACAAAAACCCAACAATTAATTCAATTAGTTTAAGTTTGTTTGGGAATGAGAATTTTTCATAAACCTTTTACTCTCATACATTGCTTGAATAAATACTTTTCTCATAGCCTTCTGTATCATTTTACACTTTAAAAGTGTTTTATCCTAAATGAAAGAACCAATCCTTTCATTTCCATAGTTGTCCACTTTTTGAAATGTATTCATGCCATGAACAACGTTTTTATCCTGTTTGTTTCCCGCCCGTGTCATCCAGATGGAGATGGAGGAGAACGAGGTCTTATTTGATGGCTTGGCCTTCGGGACGGCCCGCAAGACGATCTGGAACCTGATGGAGAAGCCCTTCTCCTCGGTCGCCGCCAAACTGATGGGCGTCGCCTCCTCCATTTTCGTGCTGGTCTCGTTGGTCGCCATGACGCTCAACACCGTGGAGGAGTTGCAGTACAAGGTGTGTGGGTGTGCAGGTGTGATAGAACAGTGCAAATCTGACGAACTTGTTCTTAAATTGTATTGCTTGAATATCTCCAAGTTTCTGCCTTCGGCACAAATGTTACCACCACCAGCACCAAAAACAGTTAAGGACATCTCACTAATCATTCCATAAAATATACAGGCAACAGCAAACAGTCCTCTTATTTTTAATTTTTTACACTTCCTATCATTGTTTCTTCCAGACGGCGTCGGGCCAGCTCAGCGGCAGATTCTATGGCGAGTACGTGGAGACGTTCTGCATCTCCTTCTTCACCCTGGAGTACCTGCTGCGCCTGGTGTCCACCCCCGACCTCAAGTGTTTTGGACGCAGCATGCTGAACACCGTCGACCTGGTGGCCATCCTGCCGCACTACCTGCAGATGGTGCTGGAGTGCTTCGAGGACGAAGACACACACCTGCATTCGGGGGACATCGAGACCGTGGCGCGTGTCGGGAAGGTAAGAGGGGGCTGATGGTGAGATGATTGGATTGAGTTTGCGTCATCCATATCCATTGGTTTTCTTCTTCTTTGTTTTTTCCCTAGGTGGGTCAGGTTCTGAGGATCATGCGTCTGATGCGAATCTTCAGGATCTTGAAGCTGGCTCGTCACTCGACAGGCCTCAGGGCCTTCGGCTTCACACTGAGACAGTGCTACCAGCAGGTCTGACTGTCCCTACAGCGGATGTCAAAGAAAGCCCGCAATAGGGATCAAAGACAGAGCACTTACTTTACTCATGTGTTCTAATACTTGGGTTCAAGCAAAGATTGTCTTCAACTAAAGATAGTGCGAAGGTCTGGCTAGTCCACACCTGGCATGGGCCGGTTACTGGTTTGAGGAGACACCGTGGTATTAATGGTATTTCAAAAACCACTGCCATTGATTCCATGATACTGTTCTGGCAGTGTGAGCTGGACAGAAGGACACAAAGTACTGTTGAGAAATACCTCTCCCTGCCAGTGTGCAGTAGGTTTTAAGATCAAATGCATTGTGTTCTATGGGGGAAAAAGTAGTTTTTTAACTCAGACATTTCAAAATAATACATTTTAAAGCTGCTAAAATACCACAAAACCGTCATGTTTTTGCTGAAGGTTATCATACCATCAGAATCTCATATCGACCCATGGCGAGAAAAACCTGCCCTGGTTTATTGGCATTTCTTTAAACCAATCACAATTGTCTTGGGCGGTGCTAAACGCCGGACAGAGCCACGGTGAAGCTGAAAAATAGCCTCGGGAAGAAACTTGTTTCAGTGGAACATGTGTACGTTCAGAAGTAGTTTTAGTCGCGAACAGAGAACTCTGTTGGACAGATAGTCTAGCAAGCTGTCTGGACTTACCCTGCAGAGATCTGAGGACCAGGTAACGCCATTTTAGTGTCAGAATGTCGGGAGGTTTGTGGGTCCAGTATATCATTTGGTAACTCTGGGTCAAAGCAATTGCATTGGAATCAATTCCCCCTGCTGCTAGTCTACAGAAGAGGCGTGGCCGTGGAGAAACCCATGTGACACAGATACGGGAAACTACTCTGAGTCGGTGCTTCTCGATTCAGAACCGCCTCTGGTTCCAGTAGGCACCTAATCTAGTAAGAATTAGATGAAATTTGTAGGAGGAGCAATAAGGTGTTTGAATGCCTGAAAACTCTGTGTATGGATATGTACTTATGAATCTTAGACGCCTCACAGTTATACAACATAAAATGTGTCTGTGTGTGCAGGTGGGCTGTTTACTGCTCTTCATCGCCATGGGCATCTTCATGTTTTCAGCCATGGTGTACACGGTGGAGCACGACGTTTACAACACCAACTTCACCTCCATCCCACACGCATGGTGGTGGGCTGCGGTGAGTCAAACCAACCTGTTTCTACCTGTTCTCGGCACCCATCGCTTTCTGTGTACATCACCCATCAGCCAGCGGGGTTTTCCAAAGTACAGCGGTCAGTATACTCAGTTTAGAAAACACACAGGCAAGGGGGACAGGCACAGGACCGGGCAGAGGTCAGGCTGTTTGGTCCCATGATGTTACAGGGCTAATTTATCTGCCTCAGGCCACCCCCAGACACTTGGAAGAGGGACGACCAGTTGCAGGTCCAGACCCTTGGTGAAACCTATTTGATCCAGGGGAATTACATGGGATCTAGTATCTTAAGACCACAATGAATCAGGCCTTTAGGTCTGTAGCTTGAGGTGAGTTGCCTTGCCGGCGGTAGCCATCATGTTGTCTTCGGGTCAAATTGTCCCGTTTTCCTATATTATTGTTCTTTTTAATAACCCAAAATAACATGATTGATTCTACACAACGCTCTTTGGCAAGTACAAATCTCTACTTTCATGAAAACTGATTAAAGGGGTTTTGAAATAGTATTGAGTAAAAGTTGACATAGTCCAGTCTGTGATTATCCATCATCCATTCCTTTAAATTTAGTCTAAATGATTCCTAATTTCTGCTTTTCTAACTCAAACATTAGGTAGAATTTCCTATAAATAAGGTTTATTGACCATAAATTCCAAAAATAACTGTAAAACTGAAGTTGATAACTTAGTGTTACGTAGGGTTGAAGGTGGCAAACAAATTTGTTCGTATTTGAGATGAATGACTGCTGTCAGCGGGTACAACCGTTAACTGTTGTAACAACTACTTTGCATTTCCTTTGACAGAATCAAAATCAACATCTCAAGTCTTTACATTTAGAATTTTGTGGTTGACTGTCTTCCCCCTTCAGGTGAGTATTTCCACCGTGGGCTACGGCGACATGTTACCTGAGACCAACCTTGGCCGCATCTTCGCCTTCGCCTGCATCTCCTTCGGCGTGATCCTCAACGGCATGCCCATCTCCATCCTCTACAACAAGTTCTCCGACTACTACACCAAGCTCAAGTCCCACGAGTGCGCCGCCGTCACCAAGGCCCGCGGGAAGATGCACTTCGCCAGGAGGGCGGCCAAGAAGTTGGCCGAGTACTGCGAGGACGGCGCTCAGCCGAGGACCTCCCGCCTGCCGTGAGCCGGGTTGTAGACCTCCAGATCTACAGTAGGATGGGGCTGACGGTCAGGGATGGGAAATGAACCCGGGACGGTCCGCAAAGACAATTTAAACACTGTGGCAGAATTAGATAGCAGGGGACACGGTTTGGACCAGTTACCTGCTGAGACATCTCAAACTGTCTGTAGTCCTCAGTTAAGACACATTAGTTAGCACTAAACAAACCAGAGTCCTCAAAAGCTACATACATAAAAGGCACCAAGGCTGAATTTTGGGAAAGAGACTTCAGATACAGTATTAGGGGACCACTAAGGTCTATATAAAAGAGACTTCTGATACAGTATTAGGGACCACTAAGGTCTATATAAAAGAGACTTCAGATACAGTATTAGGGGACCACTCAGGTCTATATAAAAGAGACTTCAGATACAGTATTAGGGGACCACTAGGGCCTATATTAAAGAGACTTCAGATACAGTATTAGGGACCACTAAGGTCTATTTAAAAGAGACTTCATATACAGTATTAGGGGACCACTAGGGCCTATATTAAAGAGACTTCAGAGACAGTATTAGGGGACCACTAGGGCCTATATTAAAGAGACTTCAGATACAGTATTAGGGGACCACTAGGGCCTATATTAAAGAGACTTCAGAGACAGTATTAGGGGAGCACTAGGGCCTATATTAAAGAGACTTCAGAGACAGTATTAGGGGACCACTAGGGCCTATATTAAAGAAACTTCAGATACAGTATTAGGGGACCACTAAGGTCTACATAAAAGAGACTTTAGATACAGTATTAGGGGACCACTAGGGCCTATATTAAAGACACTTCAGATACAGTATTAGGGGACCACTAGGGCCTATATTAAAGACACTTCAGATACAGTATTAGGGGACCGCTAGGGCCTATATTAAAGACACTTCAGATACAGTATTAGGGGACCACTAGGGTCTATATTAAAGAGACTTCAGATACAGTATTAGGGGATGTTGGAGCTAAATCCTGCTTTATTCTCAGGGTTCAGTCTATTAGTAGTCAAAATCTCACATGTTGATGTGTGAATCCTTTTTATAACATAGGACATCCTGAGACAAATACAGAGTCAAACTAACCCAGCTCTCCCCCAAATTTGTCTGGCTCTTCGGCTCTTGGACCCCTAGTCTTATTCCCAACGGGTGGGGTCTCCAGGCCACAGTGGGTCTGTGTGCTTATTTCATTATCTTTTCAGTTGGAATGTGACTGAAAGTTTACAACCCTCAGTTAAGGACTTGCAGAGCAAAAGATCAGTGGACGTAAAAGTGGGACTGAAACCAGATTCAGGACTCGTCCCTAACAACCAATTCTACTTCTGACACATTTAGGAGAGGCTGGATTCTAATGGAATGTACCAGAACATCTTATGTTATAGAACATAGTAATGCAAAACAACTTAATGCATAACCAACATGTCTTCATTTATGTTGAAATAATGCTTTTGCCTTTCAGCTTAAATGTATAATGCAAATCACACACAAAGTTTAAGCACATATAACATTTTAAATTCCAACAGGGACCACTAAGGTCTATATAGAAGAGTCTTAGGATACAATATTAGGGGACCACTAAGGTCTTTGTGAAAGAGACTTCAGATACAGTATTAATTAAACAAGTGCAATCTAAAGTAGATTACACACTATAGGATGTTTTAAAACTGCAACATTAATAGTTTTCTATCTCAACTGTTTGTAATCTTTACACATTTATATTGATTTTTATTTGATTCTGTTAACCCGTGTGTTGTCTTCCCATCAAAATTGATAATCAGCCCTTTTGTTGACACTTTTTAATCATATAAATGTAACTATTTCTTACGTTTTCGTCCCTTTTTTCAACACTTTTGATGTTTTTTTTCTGTTTTCAACAATAGATAACACTAACTTATTAACTTTAGTTTTACAGTTATTGTTGGAGTTTATGATCAGTAAACCTAATTTATAGGAAATTCTACCTTATGTTATAGTAAGAAAAGCAGAAATTAGGAATTATTTAGACTAAAATTAAAGTGTAAAAAATTAGAGTGTATGTTGATGGATAATCACAGACTGGAATATGTCAACTTTTACTCAATACTATTTCAAAACCACTTCATTTTTTTTTTAAATGCTATAAATTTGAATAAGACACCCCAAAATTAATGAAAGTAGTGATTTGTACTTGCCAAAGAGCGTTGTGTGGAATCAATCATATTATTTTGGGGAAATATGTATATATGCTAATGTTAAAAAGAACATTGAAATGGGAAAACTGGTAAATTTGACCCAAGGACAACATGATGGTTAAGAAAGAGGTTCTGACCCAGAACCCAGAGAAACATACACTGACACAGAGTAACAATTCAAAAACGTTTTAATGTAGCTTCTGTATTTATAGCAGCCGAGGACAGAATGCAGCAGGTAGGCTGACTCTGAGCTAGATAGGGGCCGAGGAGGGCAGGCAGTGCTGGATCCAAACTTTCCTCCTGGAATCCAAGCGGTAACGTAGGAAGGCTTGA
>NC_048422.1:1749715-1806036 GCF_013103735.1 Etheostoma cragini
CATCGTCCCAGAAGAACCCCTTTACTCAAAGAGCGGCACATCACAGCCAGAATGAGGTTTGCCAGTGAACATTTGAAAGGTAAAGATGAGTTTTGGAAGTCTTGCGCTTGGGTGTGATGAGACTAAACTGGAACTGGTTGGGCACACGGATGTTGCTTATGTTTGGCGAAGAAAGGGAGAGGCCTTGAACCCTAAGAACAGGGTTCCCACAGCCTCAGGCACAGGGAGCCTTGTTCGGGTGCACGGCGTCATGGAAAAGGCAGATCATGTTGAAAATTTGAGGGATAATGTGCAGAAGTCCGTAGTCTATCCTAAGGTCGTCGCTGCGTCTTCCAACAAGACAATGACCCAGAGCATACTTAGAAATTGGTCCAACCGTTCCTGAAGGATCCCAAAACCAAGGTCCTGGAGTGGCCCGCACAGAGCCCAGACCTCAATCCTATTGAGAATCTGTGGCGGGTGCTCAAAGTCGATGCTCGGAAACCACGCAATTTGGACCAGCTGGAACAATTTGCAATAGAAGAATGGGCCAAAAATCCCTCAGGAGACCTGAGCCAACCTAGTACAGAACTACTCTAAGAGCTTGTTGTCAGTTGTGGCTCAGAAAGGGTACACTATTAAAATAATATTAGCCCCCAGACCATTATTACAATATATTAATGACCTGGGGGCTAATAATTTTGGATCTTGAGAAATCAAGAGATTAGTATAATTACATAAGGGGGGCTAATCATATTGTAATTGAATTAAAACATCTAGGGTGTTATCAGGGGGTTTGGAGGATATTTGAGGGTGGTCGCTAATGTTTTAATATTTTCTGATTGCTCTCCTTTTCTCTTAAACGCTATATAAATTAAGTCTACGCCTGTCTGGCGTCGGCCTTTCTGGGTTTTCGCATAACTCTGAGATATTCTCCATCTTTAAAACCTTTTCTTCCAGCCTCTTTACCTTCAGTCTTTGCATCCTCACTTCCCTCTCCACCTTAAACTCTTGTCTGCGTTTGTACACAACCAGCTCCGTCCTCCGCTCGAGCAGTCGTTCTTTTTCTGCCATTGTCTTCGAATTAAGCTCCTCCGCGACGGTTGACTGGATTTCTCTAGCAACGCGGTCTATCTTGCGGTTGAGCCACCAGATGTAAATCCTTGAACGCAGACCAAAGGTTTTCCTCTCCTCCTCCGCGTTCTTCTTCTTCATCTTCTCACACCTCTCTCTTTCTCTTTTTACTCTTTCTGCTTCCTCATTTTGTCTTGCATCCCCGAAGTTCTCTCTTGCACTCAGATGGATGGATAAAAAGCTATTAGCCGACTCGTCTTCTTCGTAAGATGAAGACAAAGAGCTCTCACTCCTCCATGCCTGAAGCCGCATTGGAGCAAAAGGCTCGACTTCATCAGAAGAAGGAGGGCTGCCACCACTTTGTCCATCCTGACTCAAGGTGGTAGAAAGGTTGATCTCGATGAAGGACGCAGGACTTTGTTGTTGCTGCCTCCTTGAGGAAGAAGGCTCCTCTTCTTCAGAAGAGGAAGACGAAGAGCTCTCACTCCTCCATGCCTGAAGCCGCATTGGAGCAAAAGGCTCGACTTCATCAGAAGAAGTAGGGCTGCCACCACTTTGTCCATCCTGACTCAAGGTGGTAGAAAGGTTGATCTCGATGAAGGACGCAGGACTTTGTTGTTGCTGCCTCCTTGAGGAAGAAGGCATCTCTTCTTCAGAAGAGGAAGACGAAGAGCTCTCACCACTTTCCCTGTGTTCCTTCACGGTGGTAGAAGGGTTGGTGCCGACGCAGAACAAAGAGCTCACGTCCTTTTGTTTTTGCTGCCTGGTGGTAGACGCCTCGTCTTCTTCAGAAGAGGAAGGAGGGCTCTCGGCCCTTTCTTCTTGCTGCCGGCTCGTGGTGGAAGGCTGCTCGTCTTCTTCAGAGGAAGACAAAGAGCTCTCACCACTTTCCCTGTGTTCCTTCACGGTGGTAGAAGGGTTGGTGCCGACGCAGAACAAAGAGCTCACGTCCTTTTGTTTTTGCTGCCTGGTGGTAGACGCCTCGTCTTCTTCAGAAGAGGAAGGAGGGCTCTCGGCCCTTTCTTCTTGCTGCCGCCTTGCAGTAGAAGGCTCCTCTTCTTCAGAAGAGGAAGGGATCTCAGCCCTTTTCTCTTGCTGCCTGCTCGTGGTGGAAGGCTGGTTGTCTTCTTTAGAGGAAGACCAAAGGCTCTCACCCCTTTGTATATGTTCCTTTATGGTGGTAGAAGGGTTGGTAACAACACAGAACAAGGAGTACGCATCCTTTCTTTGTTGCTGCCTCGCGGTAAATGGCTGGTCATCTTTAGACGATGAAGACAAAGGTCTCATCATTCCACGCCTGGGAGTAGAAGGCTCGTCTTCTTCAGAAGATGAAGACGAAGAGCTCTCACTCCTCCATGCCTGAAGCTGCATTGGAGCAAAAGGCTCGACTTCTTCAGAAGAGGAAGAAGGCTCGTCTTCATCAGAAGAAGAAGGGCTCTCAGCCCTTTTTTCTTGCTCCCTCCTCGTGGTGGAAGGCTGGTGGTCTTCAGAAGATGAAGACAAAGACCTCTCACTCCTCCATGCTTGTTTCCGCATTGGAGTAAAAGACTTGACTTCATCAGAAGAGAAAAATCTCACAGCCCTTAGTAGTTGGTGCCTGGTGGTAGAGGCCTTGTTTTCTGCACAAGACAAAGGGCCCTCACCCCTTTGCTGGTGCTCCTTCAAGGTGGTAGAAGGGTTGGTGCCAACGAAGAACAAAGAGCTCACGTCCTTTCGTTCTTGCTGCCTGGTGGTAGAGGGCTGGTTCTCTGCACAAGAAAAAGGGCCCTCGCCCCGTTGCCGGTGCTCCTTCATGGTGGCAGAAGGGTTGGTACCAACGAAGAACAAAGAGCTCACGTCCTTTCGTTCTCGCTGCCTGGTGGTAGAGGGCTGGTTCTCTGCACAAGACAAAGGGCCCTCGCCCCGTTGCCGGTGCTCCTTCGCGGTGGCAGAAGGGTTGGTACCAACGAAGAACAAAGAGCTCACGTCCTTTCGTTCTCGCTGCCTGGTGGTAGAGGGCTGGTTCTTTGCACAAGACAAAGGGCCCTCGCCCCGTTGCCTGTGCCCCTTCATGGTGGCAGAAGGGTTGGTGCCTCCACTGGACAAAGGGCCCTCACCCCTTTGTCCGTGCTCCCTCAAGATGGTGGGAGGGTTGAGGTCTTCAGGAGACAAAGGTCTCTCACACCTTTGTTCGGACTTCTTCGGAGAAGAGTACCTACCTCCTGAAGGCCGAGGTCTCGCAAATGATTTCGGTCCTGAATTGGATCTAAGCATTTTCTCAATGAAAATCTTGTTCGTATACTGACGTATTGAACCTGCAAGTACAAACACACAAACACACACGGCAATTACTTCACTGATAATCACATTATTGTTTCAAGTTATTTCACTTAACTAAACCGTCTAACTGAACTCAAATAAACTGAGAAACATGGATCTGGTCACACATCATTATTGCACTGTACTTGATAACAAAAATGCAAAAGGTCACTTATAATCATAAGACTACAGTATAATGTACTTTAAAAGAAATCAGTCAAGTCTTAATGAATTATAGACACAAACAGTGGTAGTCATAAGTTTATGAAACAACGCTAAAGTTGACTAAATAGAGTAATAAAAAAACATCTTTTGGAAATTGATCTTGATGTCTTAATTAAAAAAAAGAACAGAAAATCAAACCTTTAAGGACATTAATTTTCTTTGAATGTATAATGTATAGTAAATAAATGTTGTTCCTTAAAATACAGGGGGCATAAGTAAATACACACTTATGTTAATTTCCCATTGAGGCAGGTAGACATTGTGGATGTGATGATGGGGGGTCATTTTAATTCCAAAGGCCAAGGGAACTTTATCAGGATGCATAGTATCCTGATCCATAAAATAACTGGCCTTTAATAATAAAAATGTGCCTGCCTCTATGGGAATTTAACATAGGGGGGTGTATACTTATACCCCTGTATTTTAATCAACAACATTAATTCATTCACAATACATTATTCATTCACCAAGAAAATGGGTGCCCTTAAAGGTTGGAATTTAATATTAAATTTCCAAAAGATAATTCTTTATTCCACTTTTTAGTCAACATTTAGCATGGCTAACGTATGAGCACCACTGTATACAGCAAACAATATATCCATTAACGTACACTAGCTGCTACTGGTAGGCTACAGTGACGGACTGGGATCAAAAAACATTGCTTTCTTTGTTTTCTCTCTCTTTTTCTCGTTTTCTCGCCCCCTCCCTCCCCCTCTTGGTGGTGGTCGGCTAGAATGAATACTATTAATGGATTCGGCGCTCATAAAACATCTCGAAACTACCATAGACTTCTATTGGACACGGGTACATGGACTGTAAACATTACCATGGCAACAGCAACTTACTGGACCAATCAAAGACGTCGTTGTTACGCTTAGAAATGTGGGTATTGCATTTATAGGTGATATTTTTTTGAAAAAAAACAACACAAATTATTGTCATTATTTCATTATTAATATATATATATTAGTTCCGAATGGCCAGACCGTCTCTGGGCTAATGTAACTAGTAATGCAAATACTAAAATCACTACATTAAAAGCAGTGTTTTCTGCGACTAGCTCAAAACACGACAAGACATTTATCTTTAAAGTTTTAGCTCAACAACCCACAGATCATTTTTAAAACCTGACGTATTTATGTGTTATATTATAATATGTTTGAGAAATAATCTTTAAGTCACATGTGATGTGAATCACACACATCATAATAATAATTAAAATTGTTTAGCTAGCTAGTGCAGGAGACCAAGTGCATTTGCATCTCCGGATCACAGCACATCTGATAGTTGGAATATAGGGAATTGCTTACAAAAGTTTGTATTTATTCGACAGATTAAAGTAAATGTACTTGTTCCCCACACAATGAGGCTCTACTATACAGAAAAAAGTTGAGTAAAACAAGTAGTTTTAGCTCAGCTGTAAAGTGCGACTTACCTCTGCAAAAGATTTTGTAGAAGGAAGTCTGTTTCACCGTAGCTTAGACAACCACGGTCCGTTGTTATGTTATGGATTTTAAATAAAAACATATCAGTCTACGTCCCCGTCGTGTTACGTCTAGTTACGCATTACGTGTTCTAAATGGACTTCCATTTGACAACCAATTAGAAACGTAGGATTCGCCGATCGCAGACAACCAATCACACCCCGACATTCAAAGCTGGACCTGCCGCTGAGGTCAACCGAGGTGTCCGGTGACCGTAGCCCAACGCTACAGTGATTCCGGTAAGTCTGAATGAAATATATTTTTTATAACTCTCACTGCTTATGTTTTTACTAAGCCTGAACTAATGTAACGCTATTCTTTATTACACTCACTGTTTAAGTACTGCCCAGTTGATTTTTTGTTGGTTTGGGAAAGCTTGCTAGCTAATGGTATCAACTCAAGCTAACTATAGCTAAGTTAACTAGCTAGCTAGCTAGCTCGTAGACTTATTGACAGGTTAGCTTAACGTTAAAGTTACCGCTGAGTCATTATAAATAGTACGTTAAATTGCATAACTTATGGTTGAAAAATCATGTTGAAAAAAGTTATTGTTGCTGTAACAAAGCAGTAACTTTTTTACATATTACTAACATCATTCATGTTTTTGCTGGTGCCATAACAGCACGTGCCCTCTCATGAATGCATTGAATAAGATAAAATTGATCATATTGATCACTTTTGGGACAAAGGATTTTTAACTAATTATGAGATATGGCATACAAAGTTTGCCAGAGGGAAATGGGCTGAAAAGTGGATCAAATGTGTTCTACACTAACATGCATTGTCATATTAGAAACTGAATATAGAATCATTTAAATAATGTTAAAACACTAATGTTGTGCTGTTACTGTGTCTAAGTGCATTTCAGTATCTACAAGTGAAGATGGCCACCCCAGTAATCCGCATCGTCAACCCAGAGGCCCCTGCCCAACGTCAGCAGGCCCTACTGATGGCGACTAAAGAGGCCAGCGCTATGGTGAGAAAAAGCTGGTCTTCCCTAAACCTCCACAGGAGCTGCTCTTCCAGGAGAGCGCCCTGACACATGCAGAGAAGCTCCTTCCAGTAGAGGGCATCCCTGCACCGCCGCATCAGCTGTGCCTGAAACAGCTGGTAGTACCTTTTGGCCGGTATGACACAGCACCCTTCCACTGGGTTGTTGCAAATGATGTGGGATACATGAAGTAGGAAGCTCATTATATTCAATCCCATTGTTGGCGGTGCATTTCTTTTGATTGCATGTTTAAAATATACATCTGTTTACCCAAAACTACGGATTAAGTCATAGGTATGGTATAAGTACTGTATTAAGCCACACAAAACTATTGATTTTACTTTACTTTACTACCATTTTTCACATACTTGTCACATAAATAGCATTTTTTAATGGAAGCAAACCAGATTTGTCAATATTAAGTTATTGAATCACATGTATGACATGTGCCTGCTGAAAACTGAAGATATATCTTAAAATATTACGTAGGAACTACTTTTTCTTTTAAATACAAACTGAGTTCCAGCATGCCAGAAAACAGACCACATCACCACTCTATCGTTCCATTAGTTGCACAGTGTGGTTCAGATGTGTTTACAGGGAGGGAACCATGGGAAATCTCTCATTTCTGCAATGTGCACACACTACAAACAAGTGACCACAACATCAATTAATTACACACATACCTGTGTGTGTGTGTGTGTGTGTGTGCGCGGCGTGATTTGAAATTGTGTTGTCTGTTATTTATCCATATAGATAGATAACAGACAATACAATTTCAAATTTCTCCATAAAAAACTTGTATCCAGATAGATAGGTCACACAGGGGCGAATAGCTGTCAAAGCATTTGATTTACTACCTGATGGACCCTTCTGCTACTCCTTCAACCTACTTTTGAAAACATTTAAAGACCAGCTCCACTAGACCAAGATCCGGGTGCAGCAACAAGTCCCAGGAGCAGCATTCATAGAAGCCTTTCTTTTGCATTTCAAGATAGACGTCGAGGACATAGAGATAAAGTAAGTCTTGCTAATATGTCCAAGAGTCGAGACAGGAGCCTCCGGCATTTTTCAGTTGGAGAAATTTACATATTTATTGAAGGAAGTATGAATTACAGTGGCTTGAATAAGTTCACACACCCCTGCTAAAGTTGAATAAAAAAACATCTTTTGGAAATTGATCTTAAGGCCTTTATTAGGAAAAATCCAACCTTTAAGGGCACCCATTATCTTTGTGAATGAATAATGTATTGTAAATAAATTAATGTTCTTCTTTAAAATATACATATGATCTTGTGAAAGGTTCCTCATGCCTATCTCTATGTATGGTGAAGGGTATGTAATGATTGGGGGGGTATTTTAATTCCAAAGGCCAAGGGAACTATATCAGGATGCATAGTACCCTGATCCATGAAATAACTGGCCTTTAATAATAAAAATGTTCCTGCCTCTATGGGAATTTAACACATAGGGGGGTGTATACTTATGCCCTCTGTATTTTAAGGAAGAATATTTATTTACGATACACTATTCATTCACAAAGAAATCTGGTGTCTAAAAGGTTGGATTTTTGAAAAAAAAATCAATCATGACTCAGAGCCTGATAATTGAAATAAACTTTAGTCCTCCATGGTATCTAAGGAGTGAAGCCATTACTAAGATGCATACATAGGGTGTTAAAACATCTCCATAGTCCACATAGCTACTGCCATACGGATCTAAGTACGGAGACTGGATCGGTAGCTGGTAGATACCACTTCACCTCCTGAGCACTGCCAGGTGCCCTTGAGCATGACACCATACCCCCCCCCCCCCCCCCCCCCCCCCCCCCCCCCCCCCCCCCCCCCCCCCCCCCCCCTTCCACAACTGCTCAAGGCGCTGGTCCAGCTGGCAGCCCACTCCCTCTGACATCTCTCCATTTGTGCGTGAATAGGTGTCGGCATGTGTGTGTATTTCAGGCCTGTGTGTAGTGATTACTAACAGAGTGTGAAGTGTAATTTCCCCACTGGGGATCAATAAACAATAAAAATTATAAAACTAGAAAATTCCACAGACATTTTAACAGTGTGCCTACGACTTGGTGCACATCCTATTAGCAATAAAACTTAATAAAAAGTAATAAAAGTGTTATCCCTTCAGCGATAGAACTTTTTAAAACCTATTTAAGACTTTTCAGTTTACCAGAAACAGCTAGGAAGTAGCAAGCGCTAAACCAACCAGAGTCCATTTAAAAGAAAATAGTACCTTTAGCTTCAAATGTGAATCTGTACAGTATGTGTTTATTTCAACCAACACTAGAGTTGTCATGGTGGGAAAAGCGTCTTTTCATAGTTGTATTTGGTGTCTGTTTGGTGTCTAAATGAAGTGTGCTTTTTGATGCTAAAATGACTATTCACATGGGTTGTAGTTGGTTTAGCGAGCCTTAGCAAAAAGATGAAAATGTAACTTTTTTTACAGCACAAACTAATCGATCAATCAACTATGAAAGTAATCGTTAGCTGTAGCCCTAATGTTGGCCAAAACGCTATCTTATACGCTCTTTAATCTACACACTGTAGTTCTATGCTAAAGCTGTATGTGCCATCATCGTCACCGACCTCTACTCTTCCTTCATCCACTAGTCCATCCGTCCATCAGTCTCTAAAGCTCACGAGTAATCCAGGTTTCAGGAGCTAAACGCCATGAAGACCTGACATCTGGACGATGGTATTTCACTGGTTTATCTTCCGCATGCGTTTCTCTATAATAATAATACACCTATGTCTCTGTATCTTGTCATAAGTGTGTGTGTGTCTCTCTCTGTGTGTGTTTGTGTTACCAGGGCCAAATGGAATCAGTGGATGCATAATTATGGAGATTTTAAACAAATAAATAACCCACACCCTAAGGGGGTTTTCTACTAAATTCCCCATATATTTTTTTTTTAATTGAAAACTGTAAAAAAAAACAACAATCTAACAATGTTAGATAAACGACGTTACTTCCTGGTTAAAAGGTTACCGACGGCAAAAGCCGTGTCTGTATGCTAAATTTAAAGCAAGGTGATTAGCTTAGCATTAAGATAGCCTTTATTACAGAATAAACAAAGATAAAGCAAGGTCATTTGGGAGCTGTGTGTGTGTGTGTGTGTGTGTGTGTGTGTGTGTGTGTGTGTGTGTGTGTGTGTGTGTGTGTGTGTGTGTGTGTGTGTGTGTGTGTGTGTGTGTGTGTGTGTGTGTGTGTGTGTGTGTGTGTGTGTGTGTGTGTGTGTGTGTGTGTGTGTGTGTGTGGTTTCTATCTTCCCATTTAAAGCTTCTTTTTTGGCATTTTGCTCCTTTGTTTCTACAGGACAGCTGAGACATGAAAGGGAAGAGAGGGGGAACAACTTGCAGCAAAGGGTCGCATGGCGGAGTTGAACCCGCAGCTTCTGCGTCAGTTGGGCGTCCGCTTTACCAACTGAGCTCCCCTGGCGCCCTCTGTCTTCTCATTTAAATTAATTGTCAGACACTCCGTGCATTGACTAATGAAAAATATTAAACCGTGCATTTAATGGTAATAGCGGCAGCCCTGGACGTTTAATGTTTGCTGGGCTAGAAAAATGTTTTAATTACTCCCTTCTGGTTTAAAGTACAAGCTCATACAATTAAGTATTTCCAATAATCTAATATCTTTAATATGCAGATACAGTTATCACAAGGTGAAAAAATCTTAGGCATAAAATCTGAAACAGAGGATGGCACAAACATTCAGGACTACTGGACGTCTAGGGACTGAGCTGCTCCTGGTTCACTCAAACTACCACAAGAAAGCCTTTAGGTTGTATGTTGCAATATCTGTCTGTCTAGTACTGAGCCACAGGGACACTGTTCCTGTAAAATAGATGTTACTGTTAATAATAATTGAATAATCCAACAGAAGCATGTCATATTAACAAGTCGGCTGCTCTGATTTCTCTTCTCTCCCCTCTAATCAAAATACTATTTTATAATTCATTTTTTAGCGAGTGTTTTTTTCCATTTGGTGTGGAGTGGATGTCACGTCTTGCACGTGTTTCACTTTAAAAGTCTTCAACGGCTCTAAGGGCGTGGTTCTTCTTTTATTGAGTTTCCTTGACAGCATCTTGACAGTGATAGAAACATTTGATGCTACATGTTGTATGTTTACATTATGCGTATTGTTGCTGCCTGCACACAAGTGGCATCGCCTCGGCTTCCAAACACCTTTATTTCATTATTCAGTTACAGTTCTCAACATTTCCACCTAAATTCACGTCCGTTGTTTCCATCAGTGACTGCCATGACGACGGGGCTCCAGGTTGAATCCACTTTGTCGTGTAGGCGTTTTCTGGGCAAAAAGCCCGCCGCTGCACAGGAAGTGACGCGTTTAACATCACCAGTCTGTCTGTTTGAAATTGTCTGTCTACTTGTTCAGATTCTCCAGCAGGATTTCCGCTCCTTTGTTGTTGCTGATCCTGCGGAGCTCTGATCTGATTGACTCCAGCGCCGCCTTCACCTCGGCTGCCACAGACTTGTCACAGCTGTTCAGGAGGCTGCATGGGAAGATTCCACAAAGGTTAGATTTGGAACGATAATATTTAAAATATTCCCTTGTAACCTTTAAACAAAAGCGCAGCTCAAATCACGTCATGGCTAAGACGTTTGATCTGGTTGTTGGAGGGTCAGTTCACCCACATATTGGGGTCATGTTGTGCAGAACGCGACTCCGCACAATTGTGTTCCATTTTAAGTTCCTCCAGGATGTTATTGACTTTTTTTTTAGATTGTTGAGGCCGAAAATGTCTGAATTTTTTTGTTGTTGTGAGAAATCTCAGACGCAGATGTGTGTGTGTGTGTGCATACTTACTTGCAGAGCACCATGGCTCCTCTGTTGACTTTGGCCCAGCTCTTCAGTTTGTCTGTTCCCACGGTGTCCACCAGGATTCTGCTGAACCGCTCTGAGGGGGCCAGGGAGAAGGAAGATGAGAGAGAGAGAGAGAGAGAGAGAGAGACAGACAGGGGAACAGAAGAAAATACTTAAGTTATTAATATTTGAACCCGAGAAAGTTATGGTTCTTTTTTCTTAAAAACTCAACAGATTTCAATACAACTTTGGGGAAGGCTGGGCCATGGGTGCAGTTTGCGCCCTCCTGTGGCCGTCATGTTGCACTCACATAATCACACCTGTATGCTCTATTTTTACCATGAAGTACATGGTGCTATTTTTTGTGTGTGTCTTCAGTGCACCAGAAACAAATGGACTTCAAATCTCTCTAAATTCCTTTTCCTAGCATGCTGTAATATAGTATTAACCCTAAACGGATGGGATTATTTTAGAAAATTATCCTCTGTTATTTAAAGTTGATGCAACCTGAAATGAATGGATGGCCAGTAGAGCGCTTTACGTAGCAGATTATCTCTTCTCGCCCAGCAGTTTAACGCACGTACGTGTGTGTGTGTTTTATTGTTTACCTTCCTTGCCGGCCTCTGCCAGTGTCATGTCCTGCTCTATGAGCCATTTCAGCACCAGGTGTCCTGCTGGATGCTCCGCCATGTGAAGCTGCAGCACAAGGGAAAAGTCACAGTGAAGAAGAGCAGAGTATCTGTTTGTGAGGAAACCCGCTTCTTCTGCTAACATTCTACTAAAGCATGATTTATCACACACACACACACACACACCCACACTACCTCTCCATTGGTCCCTCCTGGCACCAACTCCTGGTTGGCCAGCTGAGCCACGGCCGTCATGGCGGGCCGCAGGTCCCCACAGGCCGATGCCAGGATGTCACTAACTGTAACGCAGGACGCCTTGTCCATCACCATGGCGGCAGCATTGTCACGGAGATGGTCCAGCAGTGGGGGGGAGACAACCTCCAGCAGCTCCTTCCTCCGTAGTGCCATGTCCTTTTTACTGATGAGGGGAACACAGCACTGATGTCACTGGGGTTCATTACGGCCTTAAATGCTTTCTCATAATTTACATCACTCACTACCAATCCATTCAACAGATTTCCTTCATCAGGCAGCTTTTTGTTAAAAAATAGCACGTTAGAAGTGTGTTTCTTTCTATGACATGTCCTGCTGTTGAAAAGCTGATTTGGTAGCACTTGCTAACTTAATGAGTGAATGAGGCGCTGCAGCATAGGGAGACCTCCACTGTCAGGAAAGGTGACATCATGACTAAAAAGTCATTGGGAAAATTTTGAAATAAAAATGCACTCTAATGAAACAGTTGTAACTTTTTGGAATGATTATTTATATATTTTTACACAAGTTGTTCGTTACCCCTTCATATTTTACAGTAACAGATCAAGTCTACCCACGGCCGGTACAGCCCCCCCCACGGCTGATACCTGTGTGTGTTTCCGTCTCCTTGCTCCAGCACCTTGATGATCTCGGGCAATAGGTGAGCAGGGTCTCTGGGGCTCAGCAGGTACAGCAACACCTTCTTACCGTACTTATTGCCGATGACCTCATCCAGAGAAGACAAGATCTCCTGCACAGGTGGGAAACAGGTGAGATGAGATTTTTAAACACGAACCACATCCTCTCTACGTATCCTAACTGTTAATCACAACCTGGCAGCTTCGTAAACTATTGTTAACGTCATATTCAGTCTCGAAGCATCATTAACACCACATGGCAGCAGACTCACTGAGAGCACGGCCTGTTTGACCAGCTTGGTGTCGTCCACACAGTCGAACATGGCCAGAAGAACCAAGTGACCAAACTCCCCCTGTAGATAAACAACAGCCGGTCAGTATCAGCTGACGCATCAACAACACGAGTTTAGAAGTGAATTTAAGAGATCTTAAACCACAAGTTCAGGTTATCAGGTCTGGACTGATGATTGAGATTAGATATTTCTACATGTGTTCTCCGCTGGTCTGAACACCGTCAAACATTGAACCTCAGTTCAGACCTTTCCTCCTGGTAAAGAAATCCCTGGTTAAAACCAATGAGCTCGTTTCTAGAATGAAAGAGTGGAGCAGCGACGAGAACTCACCGTGGCAAACTTCACCATGTAGGTCTTCATGGTTTTGATTATGACCTTTCTGTCCTGAAAGATGAAAAAAAAAAAGCCTTTTATTTCCTGCCAATCTCCTAAATCTTAAAGCTAGATGGTTTCTCATAATATTCTGAACATAGTCTCACAATTTGATTAATATCTGTAAATGACCCACATAGAGTATGTTCACTGAATCAATAACATCAGAAAATATATTTAGGGCACGCACTTAGTGAAAACATTTCATGTTACACAGATGATGTATGTAGTAGAATTCTTTATACAGTCTATATGGCACCCCCCCAATGTTAGCGGATCGGACATGGGTCCAAAATAAAAAAATCAAATTTCATGTCAAATAGGTCATTTAAGGTAGTTCTTATTAGGTTGATGTCTGTTCAAGTTTTCACTTTTCTGATAAGTTTGGTTTTTATGAGTAATTTGTTTAAAAAAAAACAGTTGTGACCGACTCACAATTGGTCAGGCGGGTTTATGGGCGGGACTTCAGTACCCGATCGCTACTGCGTTATTTTATAATTTTGATATTGGAATGTCTTTGTTTATTTTATATTGCCTGCCGTTTTCTGACAATAGGTTTTTGTTCATTGCCGTTGATGTAGTCCTGTACTCTGTTTGAAAGATTGGACATTAATAACTCACCTTGGCCGTCCCGTGCCACAGACAGTGCATTGCCACTCGAGCTCCGTCGTGTGTGTGAGCCATGTAGACAACCGCCTCCCTGATGGACTCAATCATCTCCTGCTCACGTCACAACAAATACAAAGGGTTAATGCAGTTGGCACTAAATACACTTTTTAATCGGTCTTTCATTTTGAACTTATTTTGTGCTCCTATGAAAGTGAAATTTTCTTCGCAGCTCGAATGCCAGCGGGGAGTTCTTTTCAGAAGCATGTATAGGGAAATGTGCTGCTTTTCAAATATTTCCAACACTGTGTGAGATGTCGAAGAGTTGCTTACCGTTCTCGGTTTGTCCGGCGCAAACAGGAAGAAGTCCAGGAAGACTTTGTGGACCAGAGAGTGTTTGATCACTTGCTCTCTGAAACAGAACACAGGTTGCAGTTACAAGGATTCAACAAATAAAATGCAATCAAAGTACGTGAAATAAATAAATTAGATACCATATTAATTCAAATTACATGAGGAAAAGGGGAAGTAAATGAAATAAAATTACATATATACTTCATATTCATTACCTTTAATTCATCCAAAAAATAAATAACTAAACTCTGCATTGAAGAGAAGAAAACTGAAGATAATTTTGAAAAATGTTTCCAGCAGCTAAATGTTGCCTTACTCTTGTCCTCTGCTGAGGGAATTTAGTCTTCTCCTCGGTGCTCATTTGCTTGCTATTAACATGCCATTTGTTTTATTCTCTACTGCTATTATGCTATAATTTCAATCAAATATTGACAAAGATATTTGATTTAAAATGACATGAACCAATCTTGAAGCAGTTTGTCCTTCTGCTACATAAATGAGCAAAGATTCACCATTGACTCTGGTTACTCTGAAACTACAGCTGACAAAAATAGATTGTGTAAAACTATTTCCCTGCACAGATCAGCGTTTTACTTTTAGCTTTCGCTCATGCTTATATTTCATTTCCCTTCAGTTCTCATTGTGATCACTGATGGAGTTTTCTGGTCTTACTTCTGGGCCATGGGGGTGAGAATCTGCTTCATCTCGTCGATGATGTTTTTCAGCTTGTCCGGGTTCGCCTCTGCAACTTTCTCGATGGTGTTACACACCGTGGACTGGACACACAGGCAGAGACACGTTAACAGCCAATCAGTCAGTCACAGGTACTCCACAAACATAACCACAGCTAATCCAACATGGATGCCAATATTATGAATTTCCCAAACTATCTGTATTTATATGTATTTTTGGTAATATTCATTCATCAGAATCATTTATGACAAATGCATGATTCTGATGAATGAATATTTAAAAAATAAAATAAAAATGGACAGTGAACCATGTTATGAGTGATGGCGTTGCATAGTCTGTCCACCAGAGGACGCTCTACAACGTCCCTGTTGGCAACACTGATAGTGTTTTTGTTCAAAGGACTTTAAGTTTCATCTTAAGTTTTTCTTTTTATACATTTAATTTATCAGAACTTTAATATATTTTGATGTTCCTCTGTTAACAAATTATTACAATATATTTAGTGAGAACTCATAAATAAGTATAAAAAACTAATCTTAGGGAAATCTGTTGATGTTTTTTTACGCGTTTCTAGATTTAAATTTTTTTTTTTTATATCTCAACCAATATATCAGATTTTAAAATGACTAAATATGCGTATTTGTATTGGCTTTAAAAACCCTTTAAAACGGTCGGGCTCTACCACTGATACTGTCAACATTATCACATACCATGGAATATAATAGTATCTGGAAGCAGCCCAATGCTATGGCACGCAGGTGTGTGTGTGTGTGTGTGTGTACCTTGCAGACAGTGAAGGTGTTTCCATACAGCCCCTCAGTAAGCATGAGTCTCTGTGCGAGCACAGCTTTGTCGTTGTATGCGTACTCGATGATGGACGAGGCGGCGGCGTGGCGAAGCAGCGGCCGCACGTGGCCTTTAAATGTTTGCATCACCGCTGCCACCAGCTCCTTATTCCTGCCATAAATAATGAAATAACATCCATATATTGTATAGTCTGATTTAAATATCGACGTATGCAGGAAGAAGACAATCTGAGCCTACTCACCCGTAGAACAGCAGTTTTTTCACCACGTGTTTGCCGTACTGCGACTTACACAGATCAATGATGTCATCTGCGGGAGACAGCAGAGCAACAATAGTTGATGCTTGTTAATTAGCTGCTTGATTCGCTTGCTTGTGTCATGTGGATGCGTTGACAGTTTCGTTGTCATTACTTTGAATTCCTCATGGGGGAGACAAGAACTACGCACTATAGCTTTAATAGTGGTCCTGACTGCTGGTTCCTCTGATAAATAGTTAAATAGTGGTTCACAGCATACCATAGACCTGAGAGCCGCGGGACTGCAGGCAATCTCGCTGTAGCGGGCAACTCTTTGAACTTTGATAGAAGGTAGTGCTAGCCTGTCCTGGAGGGGGCTAAATAAATTGGTAATGGAAAACTGGTCCTCCATAGTTTTGGAAATATATCAGAATAATCTTTATAAGGTATGAGGACACATACGAGGAATTTTACTTTGGATCGTATTGCTTACACATACAAAACAAACAATATACACACACTATAAACGGAAACAATATAGACAGGTTGACGTAATATTGCAATGAAGAGTGCAAAGTATGTAAATTATGATGGTTATTATTTTATATATTGAGTATAGTGCTGGAATATCCTTACATGCAGTTGCAGATTTGTATATCATAGAAGACTGGACTATTGGCATTGGCCTTCTAGTACTGTATGAAAATCCTGCCCCCTTTCCTCGAAATATACCAGATACTGGACTGTATATGGATAGATAACTTTAAAAACCCATTAGATTGCCTGCAGTGTGTACAGCTAACAATTAAGATTTCCTTTTTAGGATACTGGATTTTTTCTATGTACCCATAATCCCGGTTTGTTTTTCGAACCACACAGCCACGTTCAGTGGTCTTCTGGTGTGAAGACATGGGAATCACACACACACGTAGACAGTAACAATACATAAAGCAGCAAATGAAAGACGAAACAGGTCTGCTCACCTTTGAGCTCCTTGAACACTTCCTGTCTCTGCTCGTGGCTGCCGAACTGGATGAAACACTGCAGCACACGCACCGAGTCGTGAGCAAACGCCATCTGGAGGAAGGAGAGCAGTCCAAAACGACAGTCCACAAGATTTCATGACTTTAAGCCAAAGCACAAGATAGATATGTGTTCATCTCACTCTATCGCCTCAGTACAACATCACAACAATGTCAGATTCGGAACATTCAGACATCTTTGTAATGGCGTCTCTGTGTCTTTAAATCTCAGCGATTACCTTATACTGATAATAATACTGATAGAACTGATGGGACAAACCTCTGGTATGTTTGCAGATTTTTAAAAATAAATCCCAACAGGTTGAATGGCAGATGATTTTCAAAAAATGCATCCATAGAAGATCTGGAGACAATCATGTCCCACACTGGTTTTATTTAGTACACACCCCTTTCAGATGGAGAGAGCGGGTGTCGTGTTTAGATTTTAAGCAGAAGGAATTACATATAGGCTATTTGTGTTATGCGATGATTAAAGTAATGATAATTGAAATGGAGTCTGGTGGTTTGGTGATGGTGATTTTGCCCATAAATTAATACATTCAACATTCAAAAACTTGCTGAATGATATAGGTCGTCTTCCTGAGCTGTGTGTTGCCAATACGCACATTTGAATTGTTTCAATATTTTTTATTTGCCAGGGTAGCATCTGAAATAATGATAGGCTAAAGCAACCCCAGATTATGGAAAGCTCAAGTGTAATTATGGTCAGATCTTGGGCCTGATTGGAGTTATATTGGTAAGCGTTGTGATTTACGCATTTACAGAGTTTGCTTTTTTTTGCCAACTTTTCTTCCTGTTTTAGCGGCGACTGTATTGCGTTTTGCCTGTAAAACCATGTCTGCGTTTTTCACATTTATGTAGAATTATAGTTTGCTCTTCCCGGGTTGATTGAACTACTAGTTAACAACCGCCGTGACACAGCTTATGCAGGGCTGCAGTTGTCAGGTTAGGTGAAGCTGGATAACTGAAATACATCCAGGGCACGTTGATCCTGAGTCGTGGTCCAGGCCTCTGATGTGCTTTGTCAAACAAACAAAATAACAAATCTGCAGCAAATTGATCAAAAGGTGGATTGAGACTCACCTGTTTCATCTTCCCGCGAATCAGATCGTGAAGCTCCTTCATCAGTTTCTGCTTCAGGTCGTTTTCGCATTTCTTCCTGTTGACACACACACACACACACACCTGTCAGTGAGCAGGCAGCGACATTCACGTTACATCTACCAGGAATGTGGGCGTTGCATGTGTTTGATTGGTCAATGCAATGTGTTGCTGGATGTCTTTTTGTTAATTCAATTGTATTTATAGTGTCAAACCATAACAGCTGTTATTATAGTTGTAATATTATTATGTACACCCCTTGTTTAAGTAATGATGCAACATAATTTAGCTATCAGGGCCCGGTGTCATCTCTACATCATCCATCTATCTACACGATTCAAGTGGATGCCATTTCCCCCATCAAAATGGGCGATTTTCGCCAAAAAACAACTAGTTTGCAGGTATGTCACATTGAAAATCAGTCAAATCCCAGGTCTCTGTGTGTGTGTGTGTGTGTGTGTGTGTGTACCTCCTAAGGTCTCCCCACACACGTTTGCACTGACAGATGATCTGGAACATGTCCTTCCTCTCCGCCTCCTGTCTGCTGCTCTTCAGATCCTTCTTCCTCTGCTGCCTGTTCTTCTTCAGCTCCTCCTCAGTCAGCTCCGTCTTTGGCTTGAACTCCCCTTTCTTCATTTTCTTAGCCTCCGGACCTGATCGCACGCACAAACAAACATACACACACAAGGTTTTGACACTTCAATGGCTTATTATCAGGAAAAGATACTGTTACTTGCAACTAGAACTAACTTGCCGTGTTGTACGGCTGTACAACATGAGGAAAATATGCGATAACTATTACTTGCGATAAATAAACAGATATTAAAGTGCACTCAGTTCGGCATTTGCTGCAAATTTCTTGGGGAATTTAAAACAAAAGGAAATCATTTCCAACATTCTATTATTGAACAAATCAACCCTCAAATCGAATATAAAAAGACACCACAAAAAAAAGAAAGTTACGTCTTTTGCGATAAGTCGAAGCTTTTCGCAATAGATTTATATGTTTATGTTATGTATAAGTTGAAATTGTGATGCTGATTAAATACCTAACGTGTTGTATCGTTTTGGAGGGCTTTTCTTGGGGCCTTTATTTGACAGGGCAGCTAAAGGCAGGAAAGGGGAGAGAGAGGGAACCACATGCAGCAAAGGGCAGCGGGTCGGACTCCAACCCCGGCGCACGCTCAACCAGGCGAGCTACTAGGGCGCCCCTGAACAGTTTATTGACGTGCATCATGTAGCACTTAATGAGGGCCGATTGTGAATCCAAGACAAGAACAGACACAAGAAAGGGAAGGTGAGTAAGAACTAACTGGTCAAAATATTCCAAGTAAAAGACTAAACTTTTGACAGCTTCTGGGTTGGCAAAAATCCACTTGCGTGTGTTTTCTCACCTCCACCCTCTTCTTCTGTATGTTTCCCTTTAAATGGCATTTTCCTCTTCTGCGGGCCGCCCCCGTCTTTGGAGAAAGCAAACTTTTGTCCCCGCTTGCCGCCATCTCCGCCCTTCTCCGGTCTGCCCTTCCTCTCTGCGTTGTTGTACGATTTGAAGGGCTTCTTACCACCTGGCTTACCGCCTGGTTTTCCACCAAGTTTGGTCCCTATGGAATCTGGACAGAGCGAGACAATTAAACCTGGTTGAAAGTAATGGTGTACATAGCTGGTTAAGGTGAACTGCCTCTTACCTTTTCCTTTCTGTGTAAACTTCTTTCCACTTTTAGGGGAAAAGTTTTTGGGGGATTTAGCCTCCATTCTTTAACAGCAGAGAAAGAAACATACAAGTAATCAGAAATCTGCGCTCCAAAAGATAGTACCAAAGCGTTGCCTATTGCTAAAACGTTGTATATTTTTTGCAAGTTTGACAGTGCGCGGTAGTTTTCTATGCAACATCCAAAAGTCCCACATATTTCCAGGCCTATTCATTTGTTTTAAGTGTGATTTGCACAAAGCTTGCAGGAAATTTTTATTTAACCAGTATACTGGGAGTTAGATTGATGTAAACAGGGATGTTCACAACAGGTGCATGCAGAAGAGCAATACTAAATGTATGAATAGTCTTAGCTTAGTCTATATCCACAATGTTCCACTTCCAGGATTGCTCTCAAAATTCTGCCGGATGTCACTCTTTTTCGGATGTCCGTTGCCTTCCTCTATCTTTGTGTCGGTATTCTAAACTCTAGTGGATACATGAGGACTATGGTTACCTGGTCCTCAGATCTCTGCAGGGTAAATCCAGACAGCTAGCTAGACTATCTGTCCAATCTGTGTTTTAGTTGTATGACTAAAACAGCCTTTGTACTAAACGCTTCACCAAAACAAGTTCCTTTCTGGGGATATTTTGCAGAGGCACCGTTGCTCTGTCCGGCGGTTAGAATTACCAAGCAGGATTGTGATTGGTTAAAAGAAATGCCAATAAACCAATCCGGAATGCTGTGTGGACTAGCCAGTGGAAGGTCTGGCAGTGCGAGACCAGGTTGGGCTTACAAAGTCTGATCACATAGGCCAGGTGTGTAAGGTCTGATGTTTCAGACATTAACGACCTGGGCACACAAAGTCAGACACAAATATGTAAGTGGAGATTCTACACTTCCAAAATCACAAAAACAGCAGTGAGTCAAAAGTAAATCTGTCATCACGTAACGCTAGCTAGCTACATATACTAACTTTCTAAGTAACTAACATTTTCCACATATGTTTTTTAAATTAATTCAGAGGGGAATATTCCGTTAAATGTATGATTTACCAGATTTTAAACGGAAATAATACTTACGATTTTACATAAGAGGCAGTAGGAAAAGTGTCGGACTAACTCAACAAACGAGAAAATACCTGTTAGCTCACTAGCATCACCCAGAAATAAATAAGCTAACGTTAACACCCTTGAACTATGAAGAAACTGTGTTTTACGACTAACTAGCACATCGTGCTGGTACTACGTTACTTAATTTTACATTTTAATGATGCACATTTACTTCAAACTGCCTAGTTTTAGATTGTGTTGTCGCTACTTTCGCTTAGATAACGTTAAAGGGTTTGGGTACCTCTGCCGAAGCTAACCAAGCTAACGTTAATAGCTCTACTATCGATGACACCACGCGCTTCTGTAGTTTATCCGTGCCGTTATAACGCCGACAATAACAAGGTATAAAACATTTCTTCTGGTGTAACTTACATTTCAGATACCATGGGTGAATTAGGAGAACGTCAGACTCACACGCTCGTCCCATGCGTTCTGTAACCGACACAGTTTACGGCACAAAACGTCCAATCAAACTGAACCTTCGCCGCCGTAAAACGTAGGCGAAAAAAGGGTTAAGAACTACATTAACTAGCAGCAGGCTAGCTGCAGCTGACTTTCCTTGTTGCTTGGCAACGCCACCCAACTACAACCAAACGGACTATGAACGTACCCGGTTTAACGTCAGTTTGGTTAAGTTGGAAATATCTTTGAATACTTATGCCCTCTTTATTTTACCGGAAAAAAAAATAACAGAGCAGCAGATGATTTAGCTAACTGAAGAAATGTCGGAAGAAAACCCAATTTGTATTGGTGAACAGACTGAGAGTACACCGACAGCTTTACAGGAAAACCCCGAAGGTAACGTTAGTGTTTCATTAAATTGAAATAGCTATATAAGGATAAAGGCATAGTCAAGATAATTAAACCATGTCTTTGTTTCATAAACTAGTCATAAAGTTAGTCTCTTACTATGACTCTGACCACAACGTTTACTACCCTGAAAATCCAGAGTTCTCGCGAGAGCACAATTTGAATTTTCATAGGTCTGGATTTACCCAAACGTTAACAACATATAAAACGAATTAACATAGCTACAATACAACAACAAAAGTACATTTGAATTTATTTATTTTTATGTTTACGTTAGCTAGCTAGCTAAGTTAATGAAATGCTGTGGTTACACAGTCACAATACAATAACTAACATCATTCCCGTTTAATTATGATTAGGATTATTACAAGTAAAGTGAATGAAATCAGATATCAGGTGGAGTGTGCTCTATTAAAGTAGATGCACTCTCAGTTAAGATTATTTAAAGAATAAGAAATGAAAGCAGTGAATCTGTCAGTTGATGTGTAGCGGTACAAGCGGTTGAAGTGAAATCACTGGCGCCTGAAAGCTGCTGTCAAATGTTTCCTCCCTCTCAGGACATGCTAGTGAACACTCTGAGATACATCAGCCGGCTGAAGAGGGAGCAAACAAGCAGTACTACAAGTATGAGGACATTCACTCCAGACCCTACATCACCCCCGACTCTGAGATCCCCGAGAACCTCCTGTTCCTCTCGTATCCTTTTAAAAATGTGTTTCATGAGAAACATTTCCACACATCTCTAACTTTCTCTCATCATACATAGCAAATAAGCATTGGAATCCGATCTTCATCCTTAACCCGTCCTGCATTCAGTCACTCCTTTGGCTACGACGGTAGGCGCAGGGCGAACCTGCAGCTGCTGGATGACAAAACTCTGATCTTTATAGCAGGGAACCTGCTCGTCCTGCTGGACGTTTCCACCAAGGAGCAGAGATACCTCCGCTCCTGCAGCGGAGGAGGAATTGGCTCCATCACGGTAAGATGGCTGACTAACTTACATGTCATGTGAGTGAAGAGTTCCTTTGAGTCTCCAGTCCGTCTGTTACTGAGTGCAGGAAACACTGATAAGCTGGATAAACCGATTGCATTTTACATTAATTAGGTTAGGGAAATTTAATTTGTAATACCAATTTTGCTTGGATATAAAAGAGATGCTCAGAGAACTCATGCTATAAATTGTACAAGCAAGAAGCAACCCTCAAATAGTTTTGATAATGCACCAGGTTACATTAAGATTGATCCCCCAAACGTTAGATTAAAGTACTTTTCACTCTTACATCCATGGTGAAAGGGCATATATTAAAAGATTTATTTCTGGATTTGATGAATTGTTAGCAGATTCCAAGAAATAATGTTGGATTATTTGATTATAATCACCCCGGAACTTTACATTTACTTAAGTGCTTCTTTATAATTGTGGTAGTTGAGTCACTGTTAGAGGACTTAAATGTATAAGTTTACTTTATCACAGGTAACCATTTTGCAAACCATGCTGTGGTGTTTTAATCTTTGTGTGCGTGTGTGTGTGTGTGTGTGTGTGTGTGTGTGTGTGTGTGTGTGTATGTGTGTGTGAAGGCACACCCTAGCAAGAAGTACTTTGTTGTAGCAGAGAAGGGAATCCAGCCCAACATCATAGTGTTTGAATATCCCTCGTTACAACCGTTCAGCATCCTCAGAGGTAAATGGCACCAAGATGCATTGAGCTGAACCTTTTTCAAATGTGATGTTTTTATCGAAGCTCATGTTTTCGCCTCCATGTTTGTAAGGCGGTACGGAGCGGGCGTACAGCTTCGTGGATTTTAACGGTGACGGGAGCCTGCTGGCCAGCGTGGGGAGTGCACCCGACTACATGCTGACTCTGTGGAATTGGAGGAAGGAGGAAGTGATGCTGAGCTGCAAGGCCGTTTCTCAGGAGGTCTACAGAGTCAGCTTCTCCCCGTACAACCCGGGACAGCTCACATCATCAGGATCCGGACACATCAAGTAAAGGACAGACTGAATAATGGCTGGGTTAAAATTACCGATTGTCCTGGGGCGGCCTCTGGCTCGCCCAATAAAAGCGTGGGTTGAAATGCCCCTAACCTATTTGATGTAGAATCGAATCAAAAGTGTGATTGAATTGATTCGGGTGTTGGCGAAACACAGCCAGATACTCTTTCCTCCTTAAACCCTTAAACCCTCTTTAAGCACTGCTATTAAAATGACTTGAAGTAGAATGATTCCCTTACACTGATCTTGAATATTTCAAATTTTTCACCTTCTCCTTTCTATCAGGTTCTGGAAAATGGCTAGCACATTCACTGGTCTTAAATTGCAAGGGCTGATGGGACATTTTGGGAAAACTGCGGCAACTGATGTTGAGGGCTATGTGGAACTTCCTGATGGAAAGGTGTGTTCTCTGCTGTTCTGACAGGTCAGGAAGGCCTGGAAATGTACAGAACATGACTATGTTCCGATGACTGATCCCTCCAAAAAGCATGACATCGTAAATGAATAAAAGTCAAACTTTTAATCTCCAACAATATTTTGTTTTCCAAAATCCTCCGTTAGACTCAAGAAAGTAGTTACCTCCGACCCTCGTCACTCTTTGTGTCCACCTGTTAGGTGGTGTCCGGCACAGACTGGGGCAACTTGCTGCTGTGGGACGGGAACGCCATCAAGGTGGAGATTTGCCGTAAGGGAGGGCAAAACTGCCACGCTGGCATGGTCCAGCCGTTTGCCCTGGAGGAGGGACAGCTGATGACTTTTGGCTCTGATGGTGTGGTCCGGGTAAGATACAGGCAATAATATGACTTTATAGCATCAAAATGCTTGACTCTTAGGATGTGTCTGCAGATTCTGATTCAGACGACGATTCAGTTCTAAACCGATCTCAATGCATCTCGTAGCAACAATTTTATTTTATATACATTTCCATGCAGGTTTTAAACAACACAAATATAAATCGGGGTTTGTTAGATTTTGACATATACAGTATTTGTCACAATTAATGTGTGGAGAATTGGCTTCTTAGAACATGAAACATCAGGTGGTCAGATGTAATGTGATAAAGTACTGTATATAAACAGCCAATATGTGTTTTGCCAAATTATTTAAAGCATTTATTATTACATCATGTGAATAAATACAAAACGAACTATTATTGTTTCCTTTTGGCCATTTTAGTTTTTTTCTGCACGCTTGCCTAAAGTTGTTGTGTTTATAATTTTGTCCAGTATACATATGTAATGAACAAAATTATAAATGCATATATATAATTTGTACAATGTAAAGCATCTTTGAGGACTTTGAAAAGTGCCGTTTAAAAGTTTTATTATTATCAATAATATTTTCTAAAATGTGTTTTACTTGCTCTTTGTATGTGTATGTATGTATTAATGTATGTATGTGTGTGTATTTACACACACACACACACAGGGCTGGGACTTTGAGAGCATCGACAGCGCCGACAGTAACAGCGACGGCAGCAGGTTTGAGCTGGAGCCCATGAATGAGATGGTGGTCGGACACAACGTCTGCCTCTCGTCTCTGGTGAAGACCTCCCTGCCCGACTCCTTCGTCTGGTTTGCTCAGGTCAGAGAGCAAAGGGTCACAGGTCACTAAATGAAAACCATTTTTTATTACGTGAGCCAGCCTAACCCCGATCACAACCCATCTCTCCATCATGTTTTCGTCTTATAGGACTCCAGCGGAGCCATCTGGAAACTGGATCTCTCATTCACCTACACGGTGAGTATCTTACACTGACTGTTTTTTTAATACTTATGTTATGTGTACTTTAGGGCTGCACGATATGAGGAAAATATCTAATTGTGATTCATTTGACTGACGTTGCAATTGCGATGTGATTCAGGATATTGGAGGAAATTATCATGTTTCTTTCATTATCGTTTTTATTGAAAAATATTAAAAATGAACATGATTAATGCGAGGATCAGTACCAAACAAAGTTTTTTGTCTTTAGTCTGTAGTATAGGATTTGTAGGCTGGGCTCCTATTGAAGTGAATACTTGTTTATGGTGATCTAGGTTACATTGTCTGGTCCTAATGGAAAAATGTCGTGCCAATCATATTGTACCATTAATAATTGGAATAAACAGAGTGTTCTCGGCCAGTGAAATAGCAGTTCATGTGTCGTCTGTGTGTGCAGACTCCTGATCCAGAGTGCCTGTTTACCTTCCACGGCGGACCGATCCAGGCCATGGACGCGTCCAGGAAATCTCACCTGATGGCCACGGCCGCTCTAGACCGTGAGTGCCATACACGCACACACACACACACACACACACACACACACACACACACATAAACCCAGAGAGACACACACAAACGGACCCACACATGCACAGAGTGACACACACACACACACACACACACACACACTTTAACAGTAACTCTGTTTGCGCCGGGCCTTGCTCTCCAGGTTCAGTCAGAGTTTTTGATTTCCTGTCAAAAAAAGAGCTGACCACCACTCGCTTCAATCAGGGTGGAACTGCTCTCGGCTGGGCTCCACCTTTGGTAAGTGTGTCAGTGTAATAATGTATCATCTATCTTATGTGTACTGACAGAAAAATAAAGCCTTGAGGCGCTGGTGTTTGTCTCTTCAGGTGAACCAGAGTGGTAGTTTACTGGTGACGGGCTTCGAGGACGGGGTGGTCCGGTTGCTGGAGCTCTACGACCCTCAGAGGCTGCACGTGGTCAGCGGGCGCAGCCCCAAAGGAGACGCCATGCTACGCCTCAAACAGGCCTTCAAACCCCATAATGCCCCTGTAACTGCTGTTGCGTATGAGCGAAGTGGACAAATCTTAGCCACGGGGGTAAGAGCTTTCCCAAAAAAACACCATGATTCATTCATTTTGGGGTGTCTTATTTAATTTCATAAGATTTGAATTTTTTTTTAGTTTTGTCGAAATAGTATTGAGTCAAAGTTGACATATTCCAGTCTGATTGTCTGTCAACATACATTTCTTTAATATTAGTGTAAATAATCTAGTCTAATTTTTGCTTTTCTAACTCAAACATTAGGTATAATTTCCTATAAAGGATTTCCATTGACCAAGTTAATAAGGTAGTGTTACGTAGTGTTGAAAAAAGGGACAAAAACATTGATTTAAAGCGTCAACAAAAGTGTTGATTTTCAATTTTGACGAGAAGACAACACAAGGGTTAAAATGATTGCCTGTGGACTAGAAAGGTGGATCTGGAAGGTTGGTATTTTGCTCCTTCGTTAAAGACGGCAGCTTTGGCCAGCCTGGACCGTGGAAGTTTTTCCTTAGGTAGTCAAGCTTTATTTTCTAAGAGAAAGTCTCCATAAGATTACAGTAAGATCGTTTTTACAACAAAGACCTGAGAACAATGAACAGATACACACAATCACACATTGATTTATGGACTTATTTCTGTTCTTGTTCCATCTTAGTCTGACAGATTTGGTTGATACAGGTGATCTCAGCCTGTTGTAAAGATAAGTATAATTCACGACGTACAGAAACAATAACTAAATATAATACCTAACTCTTGCTAATGCCTCGCCCTTAATCTCATAACGTCATAAACACACACGGATGTCATTTGTCACTCGCTTATTTCTGACAGCAATTGTTCAATTTCCTCAGAAACACCATAACTCGTTTTAAAAGGCACAATAAAAACCAAGGGAATAAACCACCTGCTCGTTTGTTTGTGAATATCTCAGTATGGGAATCCTTGAACCTATCCTGTGATCTGGTCTCGTGTTTAGGACTGTGAGATGTTGAATATGCCACACGAGTGGTTTGAGAAGTGTCTATGGACTTGTTATTAATCCAGTTTTTTTCTTTTTCTCCTTTTTTGCTATTTGTCTCATCTTCCCGACCTCTCGGCCTCCACCCTCCTGCCCAGAGCTCCGACAGCACTGTGTTCTTCTTCACCGTCGGGGAAAAATACAACCCCATCGGCTTCGTCAGCGTTCCCGGGCCGGTGCAGGCGCTGGAGTGGTCACCTCATTCCCACGTATGTTTGGTCTCCGACACCCATCGCCATCCAAATACTCTCCGCAATGGAACCTCATTGATTCAACCGGTTTTCTTTTATGATTTTACCCAGAGTGAAAACAGGCTGCTCATCCTGTGTCAGAGCGGTCACGCGGTCGAAGTGCAGAGCCCCGATCCGGAGGCCGAGAGGCCGACCAAAACCTTCCAGCTGCCGGACCTGTCCAGCAGGTCTTTCAGGTTCAGGAGCATCAAATCACGAATCAAGGTCTGGGCTTTCCCTTTCTCAGCTTTAGTTTGTGGCCTTTTACTGCTGTATTACATCACACTGCATGTTTTCTATGTAATCCACATCATATTTACTCCTGATGTCTTCTCTGTAGGGCTGGGTATTGAATCCAATACTTTTTAGTTGAGCTGGTCGGTATGGAAAAAATGATATGTTGGACCAAATACATCAATGTCGGTGTCGGTTATTGTGTGTTTGACTATTGGCTGCTTCACAAAATACTAACAAAATGTCATTTTTGATAAATAATCATCATTAACGTGGATGAAATGACTAAGTGGGTAAAGGCAAATAATAAAACAGCTAGTAAGTCTGATAAGGTCAGAAAATTACACCACTTTACCATGATGAAGCCTTTAAAAGCAGGAAAAGACTTGTTTCATATCACGAGATTACGATATGAAAACGATAGCTAGCCTCATATATCAATGTCGATATAACTGCCCATTAGGTAACAAGCAAATCTGCATGTTCATTGTAAATAACTTACTCCATGTCGGTTTCAGACCATTTGGGTTTTTATTTGTGTGTTGGCTTATTTCAGAGAGAGGCGGAAATCGCAAGACGTCAAGCCGCAAAAGAGAAGAAGAAAAAAGAACGAGAAGAGAGGTTGAAACAATCAAAGAATCCGGACATAGAGCCAGAGGAAGAAGAAGAGGAGGAAGATGAAGAGTTACCATCTATCTACATCCCTGAGTCTCCCAGTCCACTGTACTGTGGCTTCTACTCACAGCCTGGCCAGTTCTGGCTCTCCATGGTACACACACACACACACACACACACAAACACACACAAACACACAATTATTATGTGAAGGGGCAGAAGATAGTAATAATTAGGATGTTCAAAGAAATTAAACACTTATAATCTACTGAAGCAGTCAGCTTGTTAATTGATCAATATACAAAAGCATAAATTCCCTTTTCATCATGGCTGGGCAACTAATTTCATCCCAATTAATGTTCACTATCAAAAGTATTCAAATGTTATTGTTTTCACTCATTCTTTGATCCAATTCCTGATTTCATACAATGACTACACATGTTGAATGACTGAGTAGATACAGAGATTAACACTAAGCATTAGGTAGGCCATCATTTGCACATTTTAAAATAGATAATCACCATGGGAATTGGTCCTCTGGGAAATAAATAAAGAAACTGAGGAAAAACATTCAATTTGGATGAGATACACTATCTCATCCGTGGCTTGTTAACTCTACAAAGAGTGCAACGGGATCAAATGTCAAACCATTAAGAGGCCTTCAACGCCGCACACTGCTGGATTGTATTTCCTGACTCAACACCAGCTGGTCCAGACTAGAGCACATGCGGTCTTACATGGTCTGTTCAGTTGTCGAGCCCAAATGTTCAGAGACTCCCGAATCATACAGTGTACCAAAACACATTTACAATTTCAAAACTATTGTCAGAAATTGCTCAAACAATACCCAGCCCAACACTTTATCAGAAACAAGACTAATCATAATACTTAATGACAGAAACAATCTGAGATTTTAATTATTTATTTATTTATTTTATTTATTTTGTTAATTCAGGACAATGCACATCGATGAACATGCACAACAGTACGCGTAAATGTGCCAGATTGTAGCCCGAGGGCTAATTTCCATCCAATAGGCAGGTTGGAGTTACAGTAAAAAAGACATAGGATAGTAGCATTTAGTATATAAAAACAAGAAGAAACAAAATGAAAAGAAGAAAAAAGAAAATACAGGACTATTCATCAGTAAAAAAAAAAAAAAAAACGCAAGTTAACAGCGATTACATGTTTGGTTAGCTCTAAGCCCCAGCTTTACCTGGCTCTTAAAGGAGGCCAAAGTGGGACGCTCCCTCATAGTTGGAGGAAGTGTTTCCCATAATGCACTGCCTTTAATAGATAGTGCATTATGACTGAATGAGGTTTTTCTAAAAGGAACCTCACAGTCCCCGTTTACAACGGCTCTTGTGATCCGAGTGTGTCTGTATTTAATAAACTCCAGCAGTGGAGGTGGCGCCAGGGCATGAAGTACTTTATAAATGAAGCAAAATGAAGAAAATGTACAATAACTATCAAAACCCAGTAAGTTATATTTCTCTAAGATATTGCATGATGATAAGAGAAAGGTTTTTTATCCAGAGTCTTAAGCGCCTTCTTGTACAGAAGCTCAACTGGTTTTAGGGTAGTAGTACCTGACATAGACCAGCTAGGGATGCAATAGTTCACATGTGAAAGTGTCATTGAGTGCAGAAATATCAGAGCAGATGAATCTGATAGAGATCCTCTGATTTGAGATGACATTTGGACTATTTTTTACTTAAAGACTGAATCCATCTCTCTCTCTTCTCTCTGGCGCAGGGTGGCTATGACTCAGGTTTCCTGTACCACTGTAAATTCTCTGAGAAGCAGGACCAGGATCCAGACCAGCGGCAGGATGAGCCCTTCGACTTCCTGCCTGTCCACAGCACAGACGCCGACCCCATTCGCTCCATCGCCTTCAGGTAGCCAGTCGGCAAACTTACAAATCAGTATTCTTCATATCAAGAATGAATCAAATGACAGAATGCAATTTGAGTTTGTAATGCTGAACTCACAGATCATTTTTACCAACTCTGTAGCGCTGCTGAGTTTTTTTTGTGCCTTTTTATAGCTCATAGTTTGGATTTTACAGCACGCTTACTTGCTGGTTCTCTTAACTTGGCAACAAAGAGCAGATAGACAACAGATACTGACTAGATGGTGAGGAAAGAGTCCTATATTTATCTCAGGAGTTGGCTTAGACCAAACAGAGCTAAAAGGAAAGTGGATATTAGACTACATCCATCAGTTGGACACACACACAACATGAATCAGATAAAACAGTGATGTTGCTTTGTGTCTGCTGGATGTATAAATAAAGGCAAAGCACAACAGACAGCTAAAAAGTGAAAATAAATACAGATATACTGATGAGATAGAGTGTGGATGAATTGAAATGACATATTGTAGTAAGAGTTGATATGCCTAGTGCAGAATGAAGTGAAATAAAGCCAGAAAACACAGTAATGTTCCCTGTTTCCTTCCTGTTGTTTCCAGCTCCAACAGGCAGCTGCTGCTCTGCGGCATGCACTCAGGCTCCGTCAGGGTTTACCCTCTGCAGCCCGCTGACCACAGCCTCACCTCCATGCAGGCCTACTGGGCTCTCAGTGTCCACGACAACCAGTACGGACACCTGCGCCACATCCGCTGTAGCCATGACGACCTTTTCGTGCTGACGGTGGGAGACGACGGGAACATCTTCTCGTTTAGCCTGCTTCCTCCAGAGGAGCTGCAGAAAGGCCTGCAGAGAAAGAGGGCCAGGGTTCCTTCACCCAGGGTCAGTCAGCATTTTATTATCTCCTTATGCAGCGGGGCTCTATGGATTACAGAGTCAATCAGTCGTTCTGCCAATTCAGACATCTTTTAGACATTCATGTTCCCCCAGGGGATGAATTTTTGAAACTTAGGCGATGGTGAAAGTATTTTTCTTTTGGCCGCGAAGTGATCGCCGCTTTCTCTGGCTTGGAAGCGCTGTGTTTTATGTTGACACGTTGTGCTTTTTCATTATTTTTAATTGGACAATGAATTCCATCAATAAGTCTTTTGGCATGGCTGGCCGAGTGGAACCGTGTCCATGTTGTGGAAAAAGGAAATTAACTCGTGGATGTTTTGTTTGGTTGCTCATGATAAAAAAACCATTCCCCCATTCTGCTTTTTTCACAAATCACACCCTGAAGATATATACAAAGATGAAGGATGAAGTGACAGTCTAAGTGTAAAGTGACATGCTTTGAGCTCATAAGTTCAGAAGTCTTATGGCCTTTGGAATGACATTAATGGTTTCTAACGACTGTGGTGATCCCCTGACTTTTCCCATAACTCGTCAAGTCAAGACTTCAATTCTTCCCTTACTTCTTTTGGGACCAAACATCTTCAAAACGAACAACACTACCAAATGTCACTGTGGGCATGTTAGCATCTTGACATTAGCATGTAGCTCAAAGCACTGCTGTGCCTACAGTACATCATCACAGAGTTGCTAGCATGATTGTAGACTTGGTCTTGTTTTTCTGTTAAAGTTTTAGCTTTAGATCCAAGGATGAAGGGTGTTGTAGTTTGTTGTACAAATGTGATTAACTTTTTGGGAGCAAAAATGAATTTATAGAATATATGGTGCAGGGAAGGCAAATTCATGGTTGCTTGTAAAAATAATATATTTTTTATTCGCCCATTTTACACAGGTGGGTCTTGAGAATGAGTCATTGGCCCAGGACATTGAGGACCCAGCAGCCTACAGGTGAGCAAGAATAATCTGTTTAAGGATAATTTGGTCCTCTTCTTTTCCCTCTCACTCTCCTACGTGTATCCGTCACTCATCTTTTTCTTTTGTGTCTCTAATTATGAAAGACTTTATAAAATGATATACTTTGTTATTTAATTGATGACTAGTGCATTTCTTATTAAGCCACAAATGTATTGATGTGTCACTATAATTTAAGAACATCTAACTCAAGTTCTATCTCATCTGTCTCCCTCCAGCATTGAGACGGCTAAGCAGAAGCTGGAGACGGACCGTCTGCGTCGGGAGGCCGAGCTGAAGATCGTGGCCAAGCAGAAGAAGTTGGCTGAGCTCCAAAAGCAGTTTAAACAGCTGCTGAACGCCAACCAGGGTCTGCCGGAGCAAGTTCGCCTGACACCTGTGGTACACACACACACACACACACACACACACACACACACACACACACACACACACACACACCCTACAATTCACACCAGAAACAAGAAATCAATGCAAGCGTCCTCACTAGAGCTGTAACAATTTAAAATCGTTTAAGTTGTCCTAAAAATAATTTTAATTAACAGTTCATCTGTCTGGTTCAATCAAATAAAATAAAAAGATTATAAAATAACATATACATGTTTTCATGTATTACTTTTGCTAACTAATTAAAGTTACGAATGAACTCCACACCCCATCCATCTTTTGGTTATATCACTGTTATGTGGCCCAGATAATGTTATAACACAGCCTATGACGTAACCACGCCTCTTTATTATCATAAAACGTCTTTTTGTTTTTAAATGAACATAAAAACCAACAATTAGGACCTTAGCTAACGTTTGCACTTTGTTGCGGTTAAACAAAGATACAACAATTACGTAAAATAATTACGATTAGACAATTATGTAATCATTGTTACAGAAATAGTCCTGTCCTTCAGAACCAGCTGTTTTCTGACTAATATCACCTGCACTGCTATCATATCTGTTCACGCTCTCTTGCACTAATCATCTGCCCTGGCATGCTCAATTGTCATTCTTCCCACCTTTGTTTCTGTACATGTACTGATCTACATCACTATCTAGACCACAATCCACACTAACGGTATATTGACTCTTTCTTACATCTCAGCATTTATATAGATTGTCTACTCAAGCATAATGTGTTATTACCATATCACTCTTGCGTATCTATCGACTTCCTTATACCTTACTGTATTCTGTATTGTTGGATTGTATTGAATGTGAAACTGTATGTTGTCTTGCATGCTTATGCTTTTCTTGGTCTGGTTGCCGTTGCAAATGAGAACCTGATGTCAACGGCCTACCTTGTTAAATAAAGGTCAATTAAAAAAATAGTCAGGGCGCCCAGATAGCTCAGGTGGTAGAGCGGCCGTCCATATACAGAGGTTTGCTCCTCAACACTGCAGGCTGGGTTCAAATCCGACCTGCGGCCCTTATCTGCATCTTATTTTCATGTCTTTAGCTGTCCAAAAATTGAGATCCCTATTGGTCCGTTCATTTGGCACAAATAGTTTGTGAAATTACGCTGTGAGTGGAGTCATTTAAAAACAAGAAAGCATCCTGGAATGTCATTATCTGTGTGCAAATCTAGCGGGGGGGGGGGGGGGGGGGGGGGGGGGGTAATGTTCCGCTAATCCCCTTTCCCAGCTGTGGAAATGTGTTTCTTGTTGACACCACACGACAAACATGATGTTTACTGCGGGAAGCCAACTGCTACTTAAGTGCTGACGGTTAGATTCAGGCGTATTATCCAGATCTTTTCCTACCATTATAAGGCTTAGGCGCAGAACCCAAGCCGTTTAGGTCACTTCCTTAGCCGAATGTGTGTCAAATCTGTGTAAATTATGTAATTACTAAATTACTTTTCGCAGATCCAATGATTGTTGTTATATTGGACCTGAACCTTAGTTGAACCAGTTCCGCATCTGTAAGGTTTAGGCGCAGCGTCCGTGACTAAAGTACTTTTCTCAGATCTAATGATTGCACTTGGACTTCTTAAGGACAGCTTTGTCTTTAAGCTTTTTCAATGTTATTTATTTATTATCTGCTTTAGCTTTTCAAACGTTTTAGACACAGATATGTTAATAATAACGGTCCAAAATGATGTAAAGTTGCATGTGTTATTCCCCCTAACCCTTTGTCACATATGTGCATGTGAGCCCCCTATCATAAGGGTTTGGAAAATTCTTCAATGAACTTTTGCATGTCATTGCTCTATGTGTCTGACGTGTGTGTGTGTGTGTGTGTGTGTGTGTGTTTGGGGGGGGTGTAGGAGCTGCAGCTGGATCAGCGTTTCAGTGAGCAGGCCGAGAGGGTGAAGACCCAGCTTGTGAGGGAGGTCAGAAAGCAGATGGCCTGGGAGGAGGAGCGCAGCAGCATAGCACTCCGCAAACTACAGGACTGGTACTGATCACACACGCACACACGCACACACACACACACACACACACACACACACACACACACACACACACACACACAGACACGCACAAACACCTACTTAATCAAATAATTAGAAAAGCATCACTGCCAAAATACAGTTAATATTAATTGATTATTATTGTCTGTTAATGATGCTTGGATACTGTTTTGCTATTCTGAAACTTGTCTATATTAAGATTATGGTAAATAAGTTTTTTTTTGGTTAATGCACATGTTTAAGCTAAAGATCCTTGCCACTCAAATATTAGTTCTTCTTATGTTTATGTCCCCTAAAATGTCTGACTTCAACTATACTGCCTTTAATCTGTGGTAAGTGAACCATCCCCCGGATTGAAACCCTCACCTCTAGTGTTTTTTTCAGGTTCAAGGATTCTCTGGAGGCCGATGTGGTCACTGTGGTCGCTGTCTGCACCGACCACAGAGTCTCCACCTACCGTTTGCCGGCGCTCGCGATGCCTTCAACCGGTCCCAGACATCACAGACCAGGCAGGCCTGACGAAGACGAAGCTGCTGCGCCAGAAAGCAGAAAATCCAGGGCTGAGCCTGCAAAAGACAGCAGCATGTTAGAAGGTAGGAAAGTGTTTTTGTTCCACCTGTGAAAGACATAGAGAACAAGCACATTTAAGTCCCGCCCCCAATGAAAGAGAAAACAACTCTACGCCCTTGTGTTTCGTGAAGGTTCTTCCTCGTCAATTCCGCCTGCTAGCAAACAACTGAAAAATGCCTAAAAGCCGCGTTGTGGTGATGTTCACTAACAACAATAAAGAGAAACCATAACTTACGTTTTTTTAAGCTGCCGACCCAAAAACCTGAGCTTTTATGAAGACAAAACTCTAACCTAATGGATGTTCAACGTTCATGTGTTTGAGCCTTACTTCAGACCTAGTTGGCCTAAAATTGACAATATAATATATGACTTGGTAACAAAGATGACCATATCGTTAGCTTAGTGTCAGGAGTCTTCTCACTCTCCCTGATGATTCCTCACGTTTGTAGTCACGCTTAGTTTCTACAGTCTGCAGCTTATCAAAACTTTAGTGATGAGTTGTTTACATTTCTGGTAGTGAATATCACCACAAAGCAGCTTTAGGCATTTTTCTGCTGTTTACTAGCAGACGGAATTGAGGATTAGGCACCCTCACGCAATACACAAAGTTTCCGCAGGTTCTCAAAAAGTCTACAATTTAAAATTCAAAATTTTGGTTTCAGAAGATGTTTTCAGACTCAACTTTGTGTTGTGATATGGGTTTTGAATTTCCTTCATAATGGTCCATATAAGGTCTTAAAAAGTCTTAAATTTGACTTGGTCAAACCTGAAGAAGCCATAAAGAAAAGTCGATGGAGAGCAGGGACTTGTTTTCCTCTCCGGTGGGAGTGGCTTTCAGAGAATGAGGCAATGCCTTCTGTCTTTATATTCAACCTATCACTTGTTTTTCCTCTCCAGAAGAGGGGAGGCTGTGCCCCATGCCGGCTCGTCCAGTGCTGCGCCCCCTGCCGGCTCGTCCAGCGGGGGTTAAGCTGGCAGATCGGCAGGTCGAGAGGCTCCGAAAGGCTGCAGAGAAAGCTGAACAAGCTCGAGCCAAGATAGAGAAGAGGAAGAAGGAATGGGCCCAACTGTGAGTGTCATGTCCAACAACCTTATCTCAGTCCTCTGGGCTCTTAATTTGATTTACATGGCATTCTCCATTTAGTTTCCTGTCATTTAAAAAAAAGAAAAATGCAGTGCCAGAGTAACCCACTTGGGGTCTCAGGTGCAAAAACGAGCCGTTGACCTGAACTGTGATGGATTGTCTGTCTCTGTGACCCAGTTACGCAGAGAAGCCAAACGAGAACTGCGAGGATCCGCAGGATGTGCAGGCCATCCGCGAAGCCAAAGAGAACATTGGAGACTTAAAACTAAAGTCAGCCAAAGACGTGACGGTGCCGAAACACCTGAGGATGAACGCTGAGAGGAAGAGAGCGCAGCTGATAGACCTGGAGGAAAATGTACTCACACACACACACACACACACACACACACCATAGCTCATTCACAGCATGAACGTCTTCCACAAACCATTAAAGGTGCAGTAAGTAATGCTAATCCAATAATACAATTTTTGTCGAATACAGTGAATATCTCCTCACAGTCACCTAGCCCTCTATTTCTGTGTGCACTGAAAAAAAAATCTGGTGTTCCTACACAGCCCTGACTGTAAATGGGAAACAAACGGAAAGGAGTGCACAAGCCAGAAAACAGTATTCCAGCCAATCAGCAAAAGGCGTCAGTTGATGGTAGCGGATCTTGGTGGGCTAGCTTATATGTTGTACTTGTTCGGCAATTGAGTACAAATATCAACAATCTTTGAGCAGCATCACTTACTGCACCTTTAACAGACTGATACAGATACTCAATGGATTCATTTACGATTGAAAGAACATTAGTTGCATGAATAGCAGATTAATTTAATGACTCCCTCCCTCTAGATGCGTGAGAAGCAGACTGAGATGAATAGACGGATCGTAACCTTGCGGGACTCCAAGGTTCGCCTGGTGTCTCAGTTGCGCGATCAGGCTCAGCAGGTCCAGAAGGTCCAGCAGTGTCTGGCGCCCATTCTTCACCGCCCTCTACCCACCCTGCCCACCATACTGCCAGAGGAAACCCCAGAGAAGAGGCTGCTGTACAGCCACGCTACCCTGGAGCGATATCGGCTTCTGAGGGAACAAAGGTAATCTTTCCAAAATGGTATATATATATGAATGCACAAATCTGGCAGACCCTTTTTTAGGTAGGCTTTTAGATTCCTTTAAGAAAAAAACATAAAGTTGTGTTTCTGGATAAGAAAAGCTATTAGGGTGGGCTTTCCAGACAAAGAGAAGAAGCAGACCCAGATAACTCCTTTTGTAACCGTAATATTAGTGCATGTGGAACCTTAACCCTGATAAGCTTTGGTTCTTTGGTCTGCTCACGCTCCATAGGTTATACCTGACCCGCCCCACTCTGCTGCAGTGGTTGGTAACCCGGAAATAAAGGACAACAGTTAGAAGCAACAGCAGCAAAAACAACAGCAGGAACGAGAGCTGTTATCTATTATATCGATATTGTGATATAAGACTAGATATCGTCTTAGATTTTGAATATCATAATATGGCAAGTGTTGTCTGAACTTACCAGACTGTTCTAGCTCTTCTATTATTTGCCTTTACCCACTTAGTCATTATATCTACATTACTGATGAGAATTTATCAAAAATCATTATGTAAATATTTTGTGAAAGCAACAATAGTCGACACTACAATATCACTGCGGTATCGATATTGAGCTATTTGGTCAAAAATACTGTGATATTTGGTTTTCTCCATATCGCTCAGTCCTAGCAGGAACACAACATTTATAAATTTGAACTTACTGAGGAATTTGCCATGGCATACAAAGTAAATGTATAAAATATACAGTGCTAAAAGGTCAACCGGACAAATTGTACGTTGGCAGATTGCCGTTTACTGTCCCGGAGGTAGAGTTAAGCTCGAGCATGCCACCGTGCGCAGGCCTCAGTAGATGGCACGCGGACTAGCATGCTGAACGCATTGTTCGTTGCAGTACTCTCCAAAACACCGGAGTAAATAATGTTGTTTATAATCTGTAAATAAGGAAGAAGTAGTAGACGTGCTCCTGTCATGTATTTAAGCTTTGCCCAAACGATCTCTCATGTTTTTCCAACCTCTCCAGCAAAATGCTTCTTCTTTTCCCAGTGTTGTGTCGCTCTCTGACCACACAATTACGGCTGCTTGACTCTCTGTGGTCTCAAAATGGAATACACTATAGATTACTAGGTATGTCATTTGAGAGTAATTACTTATATTACAATATTACTGACTCTGAATTGTAATGCGTTTTCTACTTTTGCATTACTTTTGAGTTACTTTCACCAAAATTACAGTGTAGGTTTGACCTGGCAGGTATAATGAATTTCACCACCGGCTCAATAAAGTCTCCCCGTTATCCAATTTAATACATCATTAATAATATTTTGTATAATTCATATGAATATGTAATGTAACTAAAGCTACAAAATAGATAAATGAAAAAAGAGAAAATGAAAATACTCTTAATTAAAACACACACGCTTCAACACAGTGTAATAACTCCTGGAAATAATATCCATCTCGCAAATCTGTATCTGCAGTCATCTCAACCAGCGAATAGCAACAGTAAATAACACTCACGGCTTCTTTTTCCTGTGAAGAAATGTTTTGTGGTGTTTGTGAATTCTTAAAAAGACCACTAAATGTTGCGTTAAAATGTGTTGTAACTCGCATTACTGAGATTGCAACGAGTAAAATATTACCGAAAAGGAATTAGTACTAGTAGTAAAAGTGTAGTGTTATATTACTGCGTTACAGCAAAAAGGAATACATTATTGTAATTGTGTTACTTTTGTAACGCGTTAATCCCAACACTGTCTACATGACGCATCCAACAGGTTCAGACTAAACCGCAGCTTCTGAAGAATCAACAAAGAGGTCAAGGTGATGATTTAAACCCATTTTTTAAATTTTCCAACAGTTTCAAGAACATGGAGCAGGAGGAGGGAGCCACAAGTTTATTGGAGCAGCTGGAGAAAGAGATGGAAGGAGAGGACAGGAAAGAGGAAGAAGAAGAGGAGAGAGGAGACAAAGGGACTCCTCGTCTGTCAGCTTCATATTTAACCCAAGGAGATGAAGAAACAGCAGTGAAGGAAGAAGCAACGCTGAGCGAGCTGGAGAAGGAGCTCCGGACGGAGGAGGAGATCAGACTGCTGTATGAGCAGGACTCTCTGCTGGAACAGGTCTGTCTTTTAGTGAATGATGACTCAGATTAAATAAAAAGTAGCTTCACATTGCCACACTTCCTCCACAGCGCTGCAGAGGAAGGTCCGGCTAGTCCACACAGCATTCCGGGGTGGGAGAATAACGTGCTCTGGTTTACTGACATTTCTTTGAACCAATCACAATCGTCTTGGGCGAAGCCACGGTACAAAGACGTCGGACGACACAATCTTCTGAACAAAGAGAGTTGTGTGGAGCTGATGGTCTTAATTAGCTTTGTATCAACTTCTTTGGCATGAACGTAACAGACGTTCCACAATAACAAAAAGTTACGCGGTAAAGCTTTAAAACCATACTATATAATCGGTGGATGTGTTTTTGTAATCTTCAGATGGAGAGTTCGGTGTGTCAGTTTGACGCCGAGCTGCTGCTGCTGCGGCACCAGAAGCTGCGTCTGGACTGGCAGCTGAAGATGGCCGACCTCCGCCAGATGACGCTCTACCAAGAGCTGCTGCTCCTCAAGGAGTTCGAGAGGAGGGAGGACAGGCTGCAGGAGAATCTCAGCGAACGCATCAAGGAGGAGAAAAGCATCACGGTGGGAGAGAGCCTATGTGTCTGTTATTGTAACGTAATAAAACTAATGACAGTTATTATCTACTTTATCCTTTGTATCTAATAGATATGTAATATGTGGAATTTCTTTATTTCCAACATTATCTGCAAATGCATGGAAGAAATTCTGTTTTTGCAAGATACAATGGGGCTCAAAAGTTTGGGCACCCCAGGTAAAAAATGTGTATTAATGTGGATAAAGAAGCAAAGAAAAGATGGAAAAATCTCCAAAAGGCATCAAATGACAGATTAAACATTCATATAATATGTCACAAAAAGTTAGATTTGATTTCCATCATACACTTTCAAAACTAACATAAAACAAAAAAAATGGCGTCTGCAAAGGTTTGGGCACCCTGCAGAGTTAATACCTTGTAAAGTGTTAAGTGTTTAGCCCTGGCTGACAATAAAGTTGTATCTTATCATAACAGATCCTTTCTGTGCTCATTCGTTCCTCATCCTCTCACCTCCCAGTCTAAGCTGGAGGTGTATAATGAACAACTGGAAGTGAAGCGGGGAGACATCGCCAAGCTGCAAGAGAGAGAGAAGGCTCTGGTTGCTGCCTTCCACGCTTCGCTGGGTGAAGATAACAAGTTTGAAGACTTTCTGACCAAAGTCTTCAAGAAGAAGATCAAACGCGTTAAGGAGACGGAACAGAATGAAGGTGGCGGTGAGTGGGACGGGAAGTGTGATTTGGTGATGGTGTGGCGGGGGTATATCAATGTCTCCTTTATTATCTAAATGTGTGTTTGCAGAGGGAGAGGAGGACAGTGATGAAATCTCGGATGAAGACGATGAATGGGCTGATGATGATGACTATGACAGCACAGAGGAGGGAGGAGCTGCTCTGGACTGCTCTGTTTGCCCTCCAGGTTAGTCTTGTGCGTGTCAGTCTTGTTTTAAAGATAATTTGAGCAGCAGTCCAAGTAATGCTTTTTATTGGAACATAGATGTTTTGGGCAAAACTCTCTTCAGCATGTTTTTCTCAATCTGAAGAAGGGCTTCTTGCCCAAACCTTCCATGTGGCAATAAAAAGTATTTATTGGTGTGCTGAACAAATCACCTTTATATATTACTGGCCACAGGGTTGGTAATGTTGTAAAGCTAGCTAGAGCTGATAGTAGGATCTTCTTGGGTCTCTGTCTAACCCCTCCCATTGACCTGTAGGCTACGCCCACACACATACCTGCAACCCCCCCATACCTGTCCAACATAAAGACGTCAACCATGACAGTGGTCACTTTTTTTTTTTTTTCTTCCTTTGAAAGTGACAGTGGATAGACAGGAAAGGTGTGGGATGACACGCAGGTTGGACTCTAACCCGGGCTGCTGCAGAGGACTTAGCCTACATGGGGCGCACGCTCTTACTGTGTGAGCTAGAGCTCGCACCGGCAGTGGTTACTTCTTTTACTTTTTCTCCTCCATTCTCCAGCAGACTTACAGTAACTCCTGCAGCGTTGACGCGCATTGATCCCAGTAAATGGGTGAACTTTTATTTCTTACCATTGTTGCAGTCGGGTCCTACAGGAAAGCAGGAAGGCTAAGTAAACTCAATCCAAAGCACAGTCAACCCCAACAGACCCAAACAATACATTACACGTCATTGTATTGGCAATACACATGGACGCTACCTGAGCTGAATAGACCAAATTTGGACCCGGACGGACTGGATATGAGGCATTTGCGGTGCTTCACTGTGCTTTAAAGCAACATTAGGGAACTTTTCCCACTTCAGTCCTCCTACAGGTTGGAAGTGGAATTGTCCAATTATGTCTCATTGGAACTACAGATCCGCTACCCGATCTGACAAAGTTGCGTTGTGCGGTTATAGCCGGTAGAGAGCGAATGCAGAAGCCGTTCACCCTGTTACGAGCTGAAACTGAAAATGTTGAAACACTTTTGAAAACATTATTCTAAGTTACAAAATGTTCTCTAGTGTCGCTTTAAATTTAACAGGCTTCGACTTTGGCTTTGGCTATAAATGTGTGTGTGTGTGTGTGTGTGTGTGTGTGTGTGTGTGTGTGTGTGTGTGTGTGTGTGTGTGTGTGTGTGTGTGTGTGTGTGTGTGTGTGTGTGTGTGTGTGTGTGTGTGTGTGTGTGTGTGTGTGTGTGTGTCTCAGGATGTGAGCCAGAGTTGTTTGAGAACACAGTGCAGCTGCGTGAGCGTCGGCTGGACCTGGAGGAACTGCTAGTGGAGGAGAAGAAGAGTGCTGAAGCTCTGAAGAGAGAGTGCGAGACCCTCGTCAAGAAGGTCACCCTCTGCTTTTGTCGTCTGCGTCTTCGCCTCATCTCATCTGACTTGTTTTCCTTTTGTCGTGTGCTGTTTTTGTCACTCACATCCTGGTGTGTGTGTGTGTGTGTGTGTGTATGTGTGTGTGTGTGTCTTTCTGCTCGGTTCTGCAGGAGAAGTTGGTAAAGAGCAGTCGGAAGGCAGCAGAGGACGACTTGGAGTTGGTGAACAGGGAGAAACAGCAGAAAATGAATGAACTAGATGTGGTGGTTCCTATTAGACTGCATCAGGTTAGTCTATATCATCGACGTTCCACTTCAGGGATTGCTCCGTTGCTGCTGTAAATTCGGTTGGATGCACAAAATGCAATTAAAATGTCTGTGCAACATGAAGAAGGCCCATACTTGACAACAAGATAGATTTTCAACACTTTTTTTTCTATCAACTGTACTTACGCATATTTATAGCGATCAAGATTGACTTAAAAATTATATATTTCATTGGAGGTGGTCCTGTACAAGAGTGCAACACAAAGTACAAGCCCAAAGAAAGCTTGGTATACAGTATATCCACCTGAAAAACTGGAACTAGTCATTTTTAGGGATTTAGTTTTTTAAATTATCTTAACAATTAAATGATTATCAAGATAGTTGGCAATTTATTTGTTTGTTTCGCAGGTCTAATGCAATTTAATTTTCAAGTTTAACTTAAAACTTAAAAAGTGCTTTAAGTTTACCCCTTGTTGTCTTCCGTTTGATCTTAAACTTGTCGTCCTCTCAAGTTAAAACTAAAAGTTAACACTTTTTCTGATGTTTTTGTCTCTTTTTTGTCACTTTTGTGGCATTTCTTTCAATGTTTTTGACACTTTTTGAGTGCTTCTTTTCACTACCATATATGTATAAACACCACCAACGCCACATTATTACTAGTTTTACACTTATTTTTGGAATTCATGGTCAATAAACCTCATTTATAGGATTTTATGTTAAAAAAAGCAGACATTAAGAATTACTTTGACTAACATTAAAGGGCGGAAAATGTCAATGTTCAGTTGAGACACCGTTTCAAAACATTTTACATTTTTTTTCAAATGCTAAAAAATTTAATAACACCCAAATTAAAATGAGGTAGTTAACTAGAAACTCATATTTCTGATAAAGACAGTTTTATAACGGGTCAAATTTGACCCAAAGGTCAACACAAGGGTCATCCAGTACTATACTTTACTTCTACTGCGATACGACTTCTCTTCCCTCCACCCTCTCCATTGCTCCACCAGATTGAGTTCATCACTAACGGCTCGGTGCCGTGTGACCTGAGCCCGGCGTTGGTGCTGGACATGAAGGAGCTGAACAGGCTGCGGGAGCGCGTCAGGCAGCTGCAGGCGGAGAAGAGCCATCAGAGAGATCTGTACGTTCAGGCCCGCCAGCAGCACGTCAGGCTCATCCATGACCGCAAGGACATGGACGCCCAAATCCAGGGTAAGACCCGCACAGGTCAAAACCGGGGCCCAGAAGAACTCTAGCTACCTGAAAGCTCAAAGGATATTTCATTCATATACCACATAGTGCTTTCCAGATTAAAAGATTTACATGACATTAATTAGGAATCAGAAACCCATATAAGCCCCCTCCGTTTATTATGGGTGTCCCAGCAGAAACCCTGTGAGCTCCCTTCAAATAGCGGAGACTTTTCCCCCAATGCCCCCCTCATCCCCTTTAAATACAAAAATTAGAACATGAGAGCACACATTTCAAGCCGCAAGTCATAAAACAGTGACAGTTCAAGATACAATGTCAATACAAGAAACCTGTATGCAAAATGCTAGCCTGGATGCCAGCCGAACTTAGCCCCGCCCACAACATTTGGGACATTTCAGACTACAATCTGAGTATGATTATGTTAGGCTAGCAAAATGCATCCAAAAATACAAAAATGATAATACAATTTAAGCATAATGTACTGTAAATATGCAATGCCTGTGAAGTTCAAATAAAACACCATTAACAGTAGCAAAAAGAGGAAATATGCAGTGTTGCCATGGAATAGAATAAAAGCAGTGGTGGAAGAACTTGAAGTATTCAGATTCTTTACTTAAGTAAAAGTACTTATACCAGGGCGCCTGGGTAGCTCACAGGCTGCTGGTTTGAGTCTGGCCTGCGGCCCTTTGATGCCGCAGGTCACGCGTTCCCCCCCCTTTTCCCCCTGTCATGTCTTCAGCTGTCCTATTTGATAAAGGCCTAAAATGGCACAAAAAAAACGTCTAAAAACAGAAGGGAAAAAAAGTACTTATACCACACTGCAAAGGTCCTGTATCGAAAGTGTTACTTAAAAGTATGTATCATCAAGAAATGTACTTGTAAGTATTAAAGGTAAAAGTACTCAATGCAGGAAAACCCCTATAAAGTACGTGTTTAATCAGCTATTGTAGGGTAGTTCAATTTATAATAAAACAACATAAGTAAGTTTAAAAGTAAAAAGTACAATATTTCTCTCTGAAATGTAGCGGAGTAAAATTACAAAATGGTATGAAAAGAAAAGACTCAAGCAAAGTACCTCAAATGTGTACTTACAGTCTATACAGTAGGTGAGTAGACGTACTTAAGTTACATTTCACAACTGGATCAAAGACATGGTTGTAGGCCATCTTGTAAAAATGAGTTTTAGGGAGGCGTTCAGTGTAAAAGCAGTGGAGTCAGACGGTGTCACACTGACAGAAAGGCTGTTCCAAAGCAGAGGGGCCGTAACTGAAATCACACAATCATCCTTAGTTTTCAGTCTGGTTGGTGGAACAGCTAAGAGGTTTTGATCAGCTGATCGTAGGGGCCTGGCTGAGCTGTAAGGGCTTAAAAGCTCTTGAATGTAATCTGGAGCCAGACCATGGGTCGCCTTGTGTATAATTCATTTCAATTTTAAAATGTATTCTTAACTTAATAGGCAACCATGTGTGTGTACTTGTGTTGATCTTAACCAACTGTGTGTTTTTTGTGTGTTTTTTAGCATTAGTGTTATAAACCTTTATTGTTTAGAGCCCAATCTGTATGTATTTTTGATACTCCAGGGACAGCGGATGTTAAATAGCCTCCAGGCTAATTCCGGGACATTTTACCTTTTTGTATTATTAGTGGGTACTGTCTCTGACAAATAAACCGGAAATGAGTAAATGAACCAGTGCAGTGAGTTAATTTCGAAGAACCTCCTAGACTTTGTTAATATACTAATCCGCCTGCTGAGTTCTGCATAGGTTGCAATTGTGAGACAGAGTGGGACTTTAAACAGGTAAAAAAGAGAGTTTAAGAGAGAATAAAAGGTAACATTGTTATACTGATACTGATCTGTGTGTGTGGCTGTAGTTCTGGAGAAGCAGTGCCACGAGCAGATGATGATGAAGTTTGGGAGGCCGGTGGATCTGGAGGCTCTGCAGACGCTGTCAGGCAACAGGACCATGGAGGAGCTCAAGCAGGAAAAACTCCTCCGTGAAGCTGCGTACGCCAGGGAAATCAAGCAGTGGGATGTACGCTGACCTGTGTGTGTGTGTGGGTGTGGGTGGATGGGTGGGTGGGTGTGGGTGTGTTGGCAAATCCGTGTGCGCTTTGGCAGGACATGTTCTGTTCTGATCCCCTGGAAACTTCAAAAGTCATTTTTAAGAATGTGTGTGTGCGTGCGTGTGTGTGCCTGTGGGTGTGCCTATGTGTGTGCGTGTGTGCGTGTGTGTGTGTGTGTGTGTGTGACGTTCAGGCGAAGGTAGAAGAGGCGCGCCAGGCTCTGATGGAGGTGACCAGGAGTAACACACAGCGTCTCCTCTGCATGACGAGCCTCTTGGAACAGAAAAAGGAACTGGAGCATAAGATCAACGCTGGGCAAAAGAAAATGGTAATTTCTGTGCATTATTATGTTTTATATGTAATATTGATCAAAACTGGGATCCACATTAAAAGGAAACTTTAGTATTTTTCCCCATGTTGTTGTGCTGCAGTCAACAGCGGCGAAACACACTGTGATGTTATGTTTTATGGCTATTGAGCACCTTTTAATTTCCATCCACCAAAAGTAGTTTTTTTACCACTGACATGCTCAGATTATGTGTCAACAACAACATTATGGAAAGGATCTCTGCAGAGGTTGTGCTTTATTTTAAAGAGTAAGATCCTTTTCGTTTAACATGAATCCAAAATCACAATCGCCCAACTCACCAGACTCCATGGAAATGAACAGTAATTTTATTATCATAAAACACGCTTCTTTAAAAGTTGACAGAAACAAAATAAAATCATCGAAAGCTGTTTTTATGGTTTGTCTCCACTGTTCCACTAACCACCGCTCTGTTTTGGTTGAAATTAACTCTTAATTCACCCGTTTACTTGTGGAGATATACTGCCTCGATGCACGCAAAAAGTAGTTTTATTTACATGGAGTCTGGTGAGTTTGGCAATGGCGATTTCTGAGCTGTCTTACGTTTTAACAAAAAGGTCTATCTCTGTAGGAATCCTTTCCGTAATGTTGTCAGTCCTCTGTTCGCACCGAATCTCAGTTACCTGCAGAGGGAGACAGTGGATTATTTAGCCTCTATGGGATAGAAAAACCACATTACACAATCGACACTATCTGACATATCACCTTATTAAGTTGTCATTGCAAACCCATTTACACATCCAGCAGATACAGGGTAACATATGCATCCATGTGAGTAGTGTTTGTGTCCATCTGATCACTGTGAGCACAAGTTTTTCTTCAAACTCTAGTTCGATCTCCACTCCAATGTCTGGCTCCGTAGCTGCTGAATGTTCAATTTTCTCTGCCAGCTTTTTTTTTTAACCCGGCAGCAACGATAAATTAAAACATGATATAATGTCAGCACTTTAGCCTGCCTCCCTTTGTTTATGTGCACACAGATGAGCGACGTAGCGTTTGAAGTAGCGATTGTGAACATTATAAACATAAATGTGTGTGTGTGTTTCCATCTATATACTGCATGCCTTTCTAGCCGTCTGTTTGTGTATCCAGGGCAGACAGTTCCAGGACCACAGGAGACACGCGGACCAGGAGGAGATCCAGAGGCTCCAGGAGCTGGTGAAAACCCAAACCAAGCAGGCTGAGGACCTCAGGAGAGAGATTGACCTCCTGTCCCGTAAAGGAGTCCACGTGTCGCCCCCGAGCCAGGCTCCAAAGCCCCTGCTCGCACCCATACCCACCCCCGCATGTCACACCCAAACCAGGAAACAAGAACCACGGCGTCTGTCCAGGCAGGTTAAAGCACAAAACTCAGCCAGCAGACAGGGAGCTCCTTAACAACCGCATGCAGTCACTGACAGTAAGAGAACTCACTAATAGCACTTAGTCATGAGCTATTAGATACAAAATTGAAACTTCTATTGTGTTAATTCATAATTAAAAATCCTTAAATGATGAGGGTGTTCGATTTTGACTTCAGTTATACAATAAAAAAAACCATAAACCAAGTCAGGGATGCTAAAGCTAGAGTCATGTGATCTCCTTTCTTGGTTTTAGATAAACCTCTTGCAGCCTCAAGAAGCCACCTCTAGGTCTTATACGTATCCGTATCCTAGCACTCCTCATGATTTTAGATCCTACCTAACCTTAAGAAGATCCTATTTGTCTCTCTGTGCTGTCATCTTCATTTTCGGTATGAGACACTGGGAAATATGAATGTTACTTAATATGGATGGCATTATTATTAGTATGACAACACTGTGTTGGCATCTGAAGCCCAGTCTGACCTGCTGGATGTTGCTCTCTTCCTGCAGGAACCCTTCCTTAATAAAGAAATATAAGCAAATTAAATACAAATGATGACTATACTGGCAGCACCCTTTTGTTAAGGTGATGAGATCTAATAAGCCATAATTTGTATCCCATGAGACATAATAGAAATAATGTGTTCTGAATTAGACAGTATCTCTAGACACCACTCACCTAAATGATGCTGTAATTGTATTCTACTCTTATATTATTTCATCTGTCACGGCGCTTTATCATATCTTTATTTTGTTCATGTCACTTTGTAAATTTGTTAAGAAAGATATAGCGTAATCATTATTCTGATTATGAGTAGACATTGTTAATTGTGTAAAGAAATAAAGTAGATGTAGATGGATGAATTGAGCCAGAGTCCATTGCCAAGATTTACAGACTAGGTATGGGAACAAAGTTAAATCATTTATTGAAGATGATTTTCAAAAGTAGTAATATTCAAAACTACGCTGGCCTAGGCTACTGCTGTGACCCAGACTCTCGTCTCGCGCTGCAGTTTACTGTTATTTTAATTCATGTTTTAAAGCGCCCATATTCTGCTCATTTTCAGGTTCATAATTGTATTTTGAAGTTGTACCAGACTAGGTTTAAATGATTTAATTTTCAGAAATCACCATATTTTTGTTGTACTGCACATTGCTGCAGATCCTGTTTCCCCTGTGTGTTTAGGTCTCTGTTTTGGCTCCAGAGTGAGACATCTCACTTCTATACTATCTTTGTTGGGAGCTGCACATGCTCAGTAGCTCGGTAAGATCCCATCAGCTAGATAACTCTTTCTCCAGCTTTGGTCAGTCCAAGGCAGGATTAGCTGGGAGACTTCTTCTAGACCAGGGCCACTTGTGGAATACCTGCAGAACAGGGACAGGTAGCAGAACAGGGACAGGAAGTTCTTTTGGAGATTATGGTCAATTATTGTGTGTTGTACCAGTGTTTTGCCATTGAGAATGACCTAGCATGCTACGGTTAGCCACCTTGTCTTAGCTAGTGACGTAGAAAGCCGTGCAGATGTTGACCAGCTCACCCGGAGACAGAAGACAGAGGACATTCAGAAACCGGACCTCACTCAAAACACCATGGATAGGTTTTTTCCAAGTGTGTTTGCATGTGGAAGCACCAGAGACACAAAATGGTACCTCAAATCCCAGAAAAAAGGGATATTTCTTTTTCATAATATGGCACTTTAAGAGTAATGTTGTCGGATTTTGAACTTTTAAAACCGAGGAATTGTGTACGTGTATAAGTTGACGCAATGACGACCTCGGCAACACTTTTATTGTGGTTTTTAACGGTATGTTACATGGGGTACAAGAGAGGACAGAATCCTTGATAAGTTCTACTGTAACGTGAAACATTCTTAGGACTAAAGGCCGTTTTATGGTCCTATGTTTGTAGTCCAGCTGCAATATGCAAACTGTTGCTTGCAAACTTTGCATTCGACTTTTTTCCGTTATCTAGTTTTTTTAAATGTCGCCACGCTGGCGATGTCTTCGACATGGTCGAGGAGGACAGACTGGAAAGTTAACACTCACAATTAAATAAATATTCAGCAAACCACTAAATCAAGGCTTTCTAGTTCTTTCTTCAGTCTGTCCCCAGTGGGTTGGGCTAATCCAAAAAAAGTGAAAACAAGGGGGGTGTTCTGAAGACAGACTGTCACTTGTGAAACAGGGATGCTCTGTAAACACCCCCATAGGAATTAGTGCTTCCACCTGAGGAAATTAATGTGGCAAAAAAATCGACCAATCAGAATTTTGGTCGAGCCAGAACGTATCGACCAATAAATCGACTAGTCGACTGGGAGATTACAGCCCTAGTATTATTTATGTATTTATTATCTCTTCAGTCTTAAGCAGAGATGCGCAGTAACGTACAAATACTTTGTTACTGTACTCAAGTAGATTTTCCAGTTGTTTTTACTTTACTATTTATTTTTTGGGGCTACTTTTTACTTTTACTTCTTACATTTTAACATCAATATCGGTACTTTCTACTCCTTACATTTTACTCGTTACTTTAGTTGTGTTCTAAAGGTCGTCTATCAGGTGTGATAGTAGCGCGGAGAATAGCGCGGACACACGCCTCACACCACGAGCGGGCGCGCACGCCACACGGAGAAAAAAGTGAGAGAAAAGAAAAGGAGACTATCCTTCCGGAGGATAATCAGCTGAGATCGTGTGTGTGAGGCCTTGAGAACTGTAAGTCTTATAATTTACAATGTGTTGTCAGTTCATTTTATTGGTCTATAGTTCTGGCAAAGTTAGAGTTAGCTAGTGATGTTATTGATTGTGTTCTTCACCTGTTACCTAGGTCACACCTGGTTGTTGATTCGATATAATGGCGATTGTTGAACGTCCTTGCTCACGTTTCTTATTTTAGGTGCATTATTTGCATGATACAGTAGTTAAACTGCATTAAGACAATGTACTTAATAGTGGGTATACATACATGATACCTTTGCATTGTGTATGGTAGTCTTTACAATGTTATTTATTTCTTTGCAGAACCACACACACACAGCCATAACAGAGCTACCCACGCCCGTGTTTGTACGGTTGCTTGATTGTAATAAAGCATCATGTGATGCAGTGGGTTTGCCACCACTTGTCCCATACAGGTCATTAGTTATAATAATTAGACACAGTTCCACGTTAGTTTCAGTTCCATTGAAACTAAGCTTGCAGGTTTAGACATAGTGTTTTATAGGAAAAGGCTGGTCAAGGATGACCTCACTGGGCCAAACCAAGTAGAGGGTTATCTTGTGCATAGGATAGTTTATTTTGGACGTTTTTGGTTATTATATATAAAAGGTATAAATAACCGTGACCTGTTTTGTAGTCAGTAGGAGAGGAGGTTCCATAGGTTAAGAGATTGCTAGGTGTTAATGTCATGGAGTAGATCAACATACTTTAGGATGGGATGGACTGAAGCAGTGGGGTGTGAATTGACCACCGTATATAAATAGTGGGATTTGGGCTCCCAAGGAAACAGGGAGGTGAGGCCGTGCTGCTAGGAACACGCCTGTTGTTAGTGCTGCTACTAGTTGAATGTGTAATTGTCTTTAAGATTTGATAATGTGATTATTTGTGAATTGCAGACCACTGGAAAAAAAAAAAATACCTCTAGAAACATACAATGTCTGAATCTGCCTACCTACCACCTTGGAATTGGAAGTTGGAAACCAGAACCAGCTCTAAATCCAGTCCTAATCTAGTCCTCACTAAGTTTCAAATAATTTCACTGGAGTTAGTTATTATTTTTACGTCATCAATACCAAATTGAATCTAATTGGATGGGAATATACACAGCCTTCTCACAGAATCACAACTGAAGTCATATCTTGCTACTCAGTCAGAATCTTGTTCTTGTGGAGCTATGTCAATATCTACTTAGACTCTAGTCACTCCACATTTTTACAAAGTTGTAGGCTACACTGTGTTTTAACTGCTTTAAATATGCTAGTTTCATGTTTCTATTGTTTAGTGATAAATGTGCTGCTTTTACTGTAAAGTGTCTTTGACTAGCCTACCATGTAAAGCACTATATAAATACAATGTATTATTATTCAGCCTTTGCCTTAAAAGTGAGCAGAGGGAATTAATGTTCCTCGGGAAATGGACCCTAATGACTCTAGGCTTAATTTCAAACCCTTATTCACAATGCGAGAACTTGTTTTACAACCATATGCACAAATCTCTATAAGCTATGTCTAATTCTTTGTACAATTAATGTTCATGCAGAACAATCAGAAAGGGACAACAACTAGAAAAAGAAGTGACTTCCATACACGCTGTGAGCATTTGTAAAACAATATTCATGGTTTATTCTTCTGACAAGTGACCGCACCAAAATAAAAAGATGTAGAACCATTGTGGTGTTCCCGGTGATGAATGTAAACTACACTACACGTAGTTAATGAATATAGGCCACGTTATTGGTCCAGGGATGTGAGACTTATTGAGAAGGTTATAAAACCAAAGTAAGCTATAATAAAAAACATAAGCCTACATATTAACATGTAACACAAACTGTCCTTTATTAGAGAAGGATACGTGACAAGAACATGAAAGCATGAATGTACCTATTGGTCTCTGACCAGTCTGCCATTATTATCATCTGGGAATATCGCTACATTAATATTGTCACACTTAATCTCCGGAGTGCGTCCTGTAACCTGAAGCTGGGACCACGGACGCTGTGCATCTCTACTTTTACAGAGAGAGTGGACACTGACGCGATGCACGGGTCTGCCGCCGGGCAGCGGCCACCAACCTTGCCCTAGTTGCCTGGCAACCAGAACAGGATACGTTCAGGAATGCAACTAAACCACACAGACAGGGATTACAAAATACAGAACACACCTTGTTAACTCCTACACACCTTGTTAACTCCTACACACCTTGTTAACTCCTCCTTCTGGAAAGGAGCACAACGTGAAACCACATCCTCTTCACTTCCCTCTCGACATATTGATATTCACATTATCACTGTCAGTCTATCGGTGAGAGGTGAAATGGCACAGCCAAGAGATCAGCTCAGCCAGGAAAAGTATCGCTGTTCCATCTGTCTGGATCTACTTACGGATCCGGTGACTATTCCCTGTGGACACAGCTACTGTATGAGCTGTATTAAACACCGCTGGGATAAGGAGGATCAGAAGAAAATCTACAGCTGTTCTCAGTGCAAGAAGATCTTTGAACCGAGGCCTGCTCTGAATACAAGCACCTTGTTGGCAGTTTTACTAGAGGAACGGAAGAAGGCAGAACTGGAGCGACCCCAGCCCCACTTTGAAGTTGTTCCACCAAAGAAACAAAAGCTGGATGAGGCTTCTACAAAGCTTCAAATCTGCCCTCACCCGTCTGAGAAGGGGATGGTTTTCTGCCACACTGATCACCAGTGTATCTGTTATGAGTGCGCTTTTAAATCACATAAGGGCCACGACACTGTCTCAGCTGAGAATGAAAGGGCCGAGAGGCAGAAAGAGCTCAGGGGGACTCAGCAAAACAACAAGGAAAGGATCGGGAATGGTGAGAAATATGAAAAGCTGCTTCAGAAGGAGGTGGAGGATATCAATCTCTCTGCTGGTAAAGCTGTGGTGAACTGCGAGAAGATGTCATCTGAGCTTGACCAACTCATGAAGAAAAACGCTGATGTTAAGCAGAAGATCAATGAGCATCGAGAAAGGGAAGTGAGTCGGGCCAAAGGGCTACAGGAGAAGCTGCGCCAGGAACTTGTCGAGCTGAGGAAGAGGGACGCTGATCTGGAGCTACTCTCTAAAGCACAGAACAACATTCAGTTTCTGGATGATTACTTCTCGCTTTCAAATATCAGTAAATCTGCCATCTTACCCGACATCAATACCCGCCAACTGCAACACTTTGATGATGTGACAAAAACAGTGTTCGAAGCCAGAGGTAAACTAGAGAAGGCATGGAAAAGTATCTCAGGGACAGTGAGTAAAGTAGATGTTTTCCTGCCACAAGACCCCAAGTTCAAAATGGATCCAAACACAGCCAGCATGAAGATGGTACTATCTGAAGAGAACAGAAAAGCCACCTCGGTCCAAGATGAACGGTCCTATCCTAGTCACCGAGGCAGGTTCATGGACAGGCCTCAGGTTCTGAGTAGCAAATGTCTGACGTCTGGACGTCATTACTGGGAGGTGCAGTGGAGCGGCTTGGGAGTTGCTGTGGCCGTCGCATACAAGGATATTGCTAGAACAGGAGAGGAAAGTATCTTTGGAAACAATGACAAGTCCTGGGCATTGGAGTGTGTGACCAAAGGTACTACTTATCAGATCAATTTCAAACATAACTGTAACAAGGAAGAATCTGAAAGAATCAGTAAGAAAATTTCCATTTCTGGCCCTCAGTTCTCCAGAGTAGGAGTTTACCTGGACTACAAGGCAGGTGTTCTGTCCTTCTACAGCGTCTCTGAAACTGCCACCCTCCTCCACAAAGAGGAGACCACATTCACTCAGCCGCTCTATGCCGGGCTGGGGGTTTATTATAAGGGGTCTACAGCAGAGTTTTGTGATAAAACAAGAGTTGGAGTGGATTAAACCCAGGAAACTTAGAGGGCTTTTGCATGACGGACGCCTGATGCAACCTACATGAAAGTTTTTTTGTGTGGTGTATATACTTACTTATTTGTCATAGTTTAGTTTGTCGAAAAAGGTCATAGCAAGTAAAAAAACAGAGGTAAAAAATCATAGCATGTCAAAAAAGTGATATAAAAGTCAGTATATTATGTAAAAAAAAGGTTTAAAAAAAATCATAGTAGGGTATGTCAAAAAAGTGATAAAAAGTTGTGTAATACTATGTCAAAAAGTGATAAGTCCTATTATGGTATGTCAAAAAAGTGATAAAAAGTCATAGTATTTCGAAAAAGTGATAAAAGGTCGTGTAATAGTATGTCAAAAAGTGATAAAAAGTCCTATTATAGTATGTCAAAAAAGTGATAAAGTCATAGTATGTCAAAAAAGTGATAAAAAACACATAGTATAGTATGTCAAAAAATTGATAAAAAGTCATATAATAGTATGTCAAAACAGGTGAGGTGATATTTTGCAATGTTGAGTAATATTTTCTACTCTGTAGGCTACTTGGCGTTTATTGAGCAGCACTACACGTTTATTTTTTAAATCCCAGTTCAATAGTTCATTATGGGTTATTATCACATCATTGTCACATTGTCAATGTGTTCAGAAAAGTAAAGTTTTTCTTTTATGTCATATATTTTTTAATCATCATTGATTTATTTTCCCTCCACAGTGCTGACATAGTGCTGTTGTGTATAAAGTAAATACGTAGATGGAAAGATAAGTCCTAATATTATTTACTGATTCATTATGTACAGTTGACCAATAACGTGAGTCGCAGGCTTCATGTTTTCTCTCTGCTTCCTACTGTATGAGCTAAACCACTTTAGCTTTTTAACCCTTGTCTTCCCGTTAACCATGAACTTGCCCTTCCAGGTCAAAATTGAATTTTATTTGGTGCTTTTCCGATGTTTTTGTTATTTTTTTTGATTTATTTCTCACTTTTTCCAGCTTTTGGCACTTTTTTTTTAAAAGCCTGAGCTGGTTAAATAACAGTTTTTACACTTATTCTTGGAATTCAGGGTCAACTAAACTCATTTGAATCAAATTATACATCAGTTTTTAGTTAAAAACGGAGAAATTATAAATTATTTGGACTAATAGTTAAGATCACAGCATGTTGAGTAGATCACAGATGGGTAGATGTCAAAGTTTAGTCCGGATACTGCTTTGAAACCATGAAAAAAATAATTCAAATGCTAAAAGATGAAATAAAACACCCAAAGATTTAATGAAAGTAATCATTAATTTACATCCATGTTATTTCTGGGCAGTGGGGTTGAAAGAAATCCATATTTCTGATATAAAACACGTTGAAACGGGTCAACACAAGGGTTAATAGTTTCATATTTGATCATATTTGTTTTGTTCCTGTCACTTAGGAATGCACTGACCGATGACATCAAACACAGCCATAATATTAATCACTTCAAATATAGATTAAAAAAAATCCAGACAGGAAAGAGTAAACCAAAACATAGGAATGGAATTATAATGTAAAAGTTTTTTTGTATATTGTTGTACTGTGAGTTATTGTAGTTATAAGATTATAACTATAAGATAGTTATAAGATTGCAAAGCGTGTAACTGTATTTGCATTTCTATTCATAATGTTAAAATATGATATTGGGAACTAGGGACAGGACCTAATAAGTAAAAGGGTCAATTCTGATTCATTTTTGTGTTTTTTTATTCTTTTGCAACATTGTTAATTGCTAAATATGAATAATAAAATGAAATCTTTTAACTAGATTTATTGATTGGATATGTTAATAAAGTCAGTATTTTTTGTTCTATGTCTCTTGAAAAACAGTTTCCAGATTGACTGTTGTCACTTTTTATGACTTTTTTTGACATACCAAGACTTTTTATCACTTTATGACTTTTTTGACATACTATACTATGACTTTTTAATCCCTTTTTAGTAATCCTGATGTCATTAATGAGAAACAAGAACAAAGACGTAGACAAACTGAGGTAAATGAAACAGGTCTGAACATCGGTGAGAACTGTAATTAACACAGGTGAAGACAATCGTATAATAATACCTGTAGCACACTTCAGGAAGCTCACAATACTGGACAGACTGGCCAGGAATGTTTCAATTGACAAGAGGAAAAGTCAGCACGTAGGGACACCTGGTGGTATAACACAGACATGACAGATAATCACAGCCATTTAGACATAATGGTTCCCTAATACTGTATCTGAAGTCTCTTTTATTTAGACCTTAGTGGTCCCTAATACTGTATCTGAAGTCTCTTTATATA